>NC_045958.1:85845924-86145924 GCF_010909765.2 Amblyraja radiata
GTCTTGTTGCTTTTTTTAGTATGATTGCATGGTAAATCGAGTTTCACTGTACAAGTGAAATAATAAAATACCTTTGAACCTTTGAATTAATTTAAGGAAAGAATTCACACAATGCTATGTAAGTGAGAAGATAGGAACAATACTGAATGTATTATTTTACTCACTTTTAGCACAGCCAGGAGACTATTAAAACGATCAACTTCTTGTCCTAGTACTGTGGTCAATGAATTTAAGCGTCCTTTTTTATCCCTAACAAATAGAGATTCAGTTGCAGTTTCAAGGTCAAGATTAGCTGAAATTGGAGAAAATTGAAAAAAATTAGAGTTTGGAGGTAAGTTTGAATTCACAACGACAAAACACTGCTATATAAAATACTTCTCTTTCCTTTGATCGTAAATGACTATAATTTTGAGACAATACCCTCTTGCACAACTTAAGGCAGAAGAAATAGCTCCACTATATCTACTTTCTTAATTCCTCTCAGAATCTTGAACATTACTGTGGTGCAGTGGTAGAATTGCTGACCTACAGAACCAGAGACCCGGGTAGATCCTGACTATTGGTGCTGTCTGTACAGAGTTTGTACATTCTCCCTGTGACCTGATGGGTTTTCTCCTACATTTCAAACACTTACAGATTTGTTTTTCTCCTACATTTCAAACAACTGCAGATTTATAGGTTTATTGGCTTCTATAAATTGCGCCTAGTGTGCAGGATGTGAAACTAATATTTGATTTGTTCTCTCAACACTCCTCCAAACTTTCTCTGCAATTTTGAACACACTTAATTTCTAATTTTGCCTTGCTCTTTCGAAAGATCATTGACCTGAAAAGTCAAAAATATTTTGTTTATTATTCACACTTAGCACATAAATTCACAATATCCAACAAGATACATTATCTGCCACTTTTTTCCGAATCACTTAATCTATCCGTACAGATATATGATTTTACAGCTCACTTTCACGATTGCTTTATATTATCACTTTTCTTTCATACATTATACTCTGTGGTTTCTCCTTGGAGGTCTGAGCTAAAGGCCCACAGCTAATACCTGTGACTTAGACTCCTAACAATCTACCAATCCAAAAATAATCCATTTGGTCCTACTCTCCAGTTTGTGTCCTTCAAATGAATCTTCCATCCTTGCTTGTCATCCTTGACCCCAGAAGCCTTTATTTTACCTAACAGATGTTACAAAAACAGTGGTGTCATTGACAGTAAAGTTTGTTCAACACCACAGCAAGATGGTGATCAGCTAGAAAGTTTGTTTTCTCTGAACCAGTGGAGGTTAAGAGGTGACATGTTAAAGGTATAAAGTTATGATCATACAGATAGAATAGTTAATAAAAAATGTTTCCAATAGGGGGGGTACGTAAGAGGGCATGAGGTTAAGGTGAGAGGTAGGTTGAAAGGGTTTCATAGGAGGAAAAGCTTTTCATACATCAGGTGCTTGACAGAGTTTGGAATGCAATGTCTGAAGAGGTGATGGTTGCAGATACTGTCACAATATTTACGAAGTGTCTGGACAAGTGCTTGAATCATCAATGCATAGAAGGCCACCTGCAGGTAAATTGGATTAGTGCAGATGTTAGAATGGGTGGTATGGACACGATGGACCGCGCACATTTTAAGAATGTGTCAGGTACATCGCTGGGGTCGGATGCTTTCCGAGGGTTAATCCTCATGATGGATCTGATATTAGCCTTGGTCCCTAATATTACCGTGAGGCCAGGGGCTATGGGGGCTTAAGAATAATGGGCCATCGATGAACATCAATGTTCTCCCTTTCAAAGTGAGCATTGAAAGCATTAGGCTCATCCGGGAGTGTTGCCTCGCTGTAACTTGAGCTACAGCTTTGTTTAGCCTTGTAGGAAATGATTGCTTGCAGCCATGTCACAATTGCTGAACATCTGTCTCATCCTCCTGTTTACACCACAAAGTGTCTCTTTACTTTTCTGATGACCTTACCGAGGCCATACCTGGGCTACATGATCTTATATCGCCAGTTGAATGCCCGAGATCTGCTCCTCAGTAGATTGCAGCTCTCCTGGTTCATCCAAAGCTTCTGGTTAGGGAATACACAGATGGTCGATGGGAATACAGTCCTCCACACATTACCTTATGAAGTCGGTAACAACCGTGGCACATTCGTTCAGGTCTGTTGCCAATTCCTTAAACAATACCCAATCTACCAGTGCCAAACAATAATTCCTCTGATCAGCTCTATGCTGCCGCAATTTAACAATAAACGAGAATAGCATTGTCCTGCAATCCTCACTGCTAGAGCTGTGCTTTTCCGTTGCTGCCTATATGCAGCAAGAAGGATCACAGCCATCTGGTCCGACTTTCCAAAGTGAGAGCAAAAAGTGAAGCAGTAGGCATTACCAGGCGCTGAGTGGCAAAACACAATCTGGGTATCAGTAATTTGGTTATTGGAAGTACCATTTGATAACACTGGCAACGGCTGCTTCCATCACTATTGATGATTGCAAGTATACTGATTTGGAGCACTTAGTGCAACGATATTCTTTTTAGAAGATATCCAGTGATATTCCACAATGTCCTGAACTGTATCCATCAGTTTCCAGTAGTAATTGTTGGTGCATCGGGGGCAGCCAACTGCATTTGAATGGGATTGCTAACCTTCACTAAAAAGCCAAGTCAAGGTATCAGGTTTATGCCTTAACTTTTGTTTGAATCAATAACCATATTTGTGTTTAATTTAACTGTTAAACACCATTTTCAATGAATTTATTCTCTTTTATTATATTTATTGATACTCTAAATGATTTAATCGTTCAACCTGCTCTCAATAACTAATTGTGCACATCTGAACCAAATCTTCTTCTCTGTAATCCTTTGGGATCAACTTAGTTTCATTCCATTATTATTGGTTCTGAAATGGCCAATGAGGTCAATGTAAGAACCGCTGAAACTGCCACAGAATATTAGGGTGAGTGGGTGGAGTGTATATAAGGTTGTCAATTCTTTGTGCCAGTTACAGAAGGCTCCTGTCCACATCTTATGCTTGATCTCAATGCTATCCTGAAAGCCTTTGCTCCACTTTGAGAGATCATGGGCCAAGGACTTCAATGCAGCCCTCCTTTTTGGTATATCATTCACCACTATCATGTTATGAGTAGAATCCATGTTATTATCAACATATGCTGCAACAATTTAACAAAAACCGAGAATAGCATTGTCCTGCATTGTTAAAACCAAGAACAAAGCAGTGGGCACATGGAAATTACACCAGCTCCTCCCTTTTAAGTTAAATGCCATGCTTTGGTAAAACATCACTATTTTTTCACTACCTATACACCAATTTCCTGGAATCTAACAGTGCTGTGTGAGTATCCCAAGGACCTAATAGTTCAAGTAAGCAGTTCACTGCCAGCTTCTCAGCACATTAAGAGCTGGGAAATAAATATAAGTTTTGCCAGCAAATCATATGTGAATGAGACAGTGCTATTATGAATTCATAAGTTCATAAGTGATAGGAGCAGAATTAGACCATTCGGCCCATCACATCTACTCCGCCATTCAGTCACGGCTGATCTATCTTTCCCTCTCAACCCCATTCTCCTTCCATCTTCCGATAACCCCTGACACCCGTGCTAATCAAGAATCCAAAATCAACTATTCATAAAATTGAAATAAACAAGGAACTATATTTGAACTCACCTCAAATACAAAATACATTTGGTAACATTTCCAGAAGAGAATATTTCTGGTGGCTAACAGGTCAAATGTTTTGAAATATTAGTTTGTTTACCTGGAAGTTTTGATAGAATGGAATCTGCTAATTCATTAACAATTTCATCACTGCTTTTGCCAGCTCCACGTGCAATAACATTGGGCTGTACTTCAAGAACTGTCAGTATCATGGTGCTGGTTTCCTTGCGCTGGAATAGGAGGAGTGATGAAAGAACACAAAAACAATGTATGAATAGTTCCATTCAAAACTTGCAGCAAGCAAGAATTTCATTGTCCTATCTGGGACACATGACAATAAACTCTCTTGATTTGACTTGACATCAATTCTCATTTTCAACATTAATCAGGGACTATCTCTGGAGACATTTTGGGTTGAGACCCTTCTTCAGACTCCCTGTACAAGGATCCCTGAAGGCGGCAGCACAGATATATGATACATGATGTAGTGAAAAACAAATACCTGTTCCAAGTCTTCATTCGCCAAAGAATAGAATATAAGAGCAGGAAGGTGATGAAATAACTTTATGAAACATTAATCAGTCCAAATTGAGAGTACTGTATACAGTCTGAATTGTACCACTACAGGAAATACATGAATGCTTGTTATCATTGAAGAGACAGGCAATGGCAATTCCACCTTGCCATCCAATTGATTAAGCCAAAAGAAGCTTCTGGAAGGCCATAGCAGGTGTAATTATTACTTCACTCCAATCCACAAGCCAGAGCAGGAATAATTCCATGCATAGGAAATAACTTATTGGAGGAGGTGCAAGTGAACCTCTGCCTCGCCTGAAAAGACTGTCGGGGTCCTTGGATGGAGTCGAGGGGGGAGGTGATGGGACAGGTGTTGCATCTCCTGCGGTTGCGGGAGAAAGTACCTGGGGAGGGGGTGATTTGGGTGTGAAGGGGTGAATTGACTAGGGAGTTGCGGAGGGTACAGTCTCTGTGGAAAGCAGAAAGGGGTGGAGATACGAAGATGTGACAAATAGTGGGATCCCGTTGGAGGTGGCAAAAGTGTTGGAGGATTATATGCTGTTTTTACTGGAGGAGGTGCAGCTGCTGGTCAGCAGTGAAGAACCTTAACAGCAGCCAGTGGACACAGGAAAGACCATAGTTTTGAGGAGACCATCCTTCATGAAGAGCATAGAACCCTGAACTCCTGATCGCAGATAGACACCTGTGTCCAGCCCCAAGAGTAACAGATAGTGGTTGGGACTTGGACAGATAGAGCCTGGGTTAAGTATTGCATGCTTAACATGGTTATCTGTGTGTTAATGTGTGTAATGTGAGAGAATGAATGATGTTGCATTGACTCTGGATCTGACTTGTGTCCTTTATCCTCTTGTTGGTATTAAACAGCTGGATAAAACACACTTAAAAAGTTATTGGTGAAATGCTCAGAATGAGGAGGAGCAAAACAGGGTGGACGGAATAGGTTGGGTTTATTTTCCTTGAAGCTACAGAAACTGAGGAGGGACATGACTGAAGTGTTCAAAATTATGAAGAGCATAAATACATGGAGAGTTGTTCTTTTTCCCCTCCAAAGAGAGAATCTGAGGAAGATTTTACTTTTCTTTCAGAGTGCAATTGAAACCTGGAACACACAATATGGTGTTATTGGCACTCCCATGTACTAATGGGAGTACTTATGGAGTACTTACAAGTACTCCCAAAAAATTAAGAACTACCAAGTCAAACGTGAATTGCCAAAACATAGACACTTTGGTATAAATGCTGGGTAAATGCGATTTGTATAGAAGGGTATACATGATGGTGGCATATCATTGTAGGTCAAAGAGACTGGTTCTGTTCTGTATGATTATCAGTATAATAGTATAATTATACTGATCATTATAATTAATAATAACGCATATTCTTTTGGTAACATTATAATTTGACGAGTATCTTTTTAAAGCATGATATATTATTATCAAGAATTGTACTTTGCTTGTCAGTGGTTGCAAGGCCACTTCAATAAATCTTTGTTCTTTCACTTAGAGCAACACTCATTGACATGCTTAAGCTTGAATAATGTAAATGCTCACAAAGCAAAAGTGCAATAAATTGTACAAAATAAGTAATAAACAAAAACATTCCAAAAGTATTTCATCCATCATGTCAGAAAAAAAGATTATTAATTGATATTCATAAAGTGACAATATGCAACCGTGAATAGAATAACTGCCCTGTCAATTTGTAGCATTAAGTCATCTTAGTAAATTAGGCCTTTTATTATTTAATTTTTAATTTTCATTATGAAATATTACTAAGATTCTTTCATTGCACTCAATACAAACCTGGAAGGCTAAATTAGCATTTTCATGCATTCCAAATATCTCTGGGTCATCAATTAGGGGAAGACCTTCGATGTACTCTCTAAATGCCTGCAAGCTGTCTACCTCAGGGCTGTAATAAATTCCTGTAATTCAGAAAATTGAATAATTGTATTATGTAGAAATAGATAGTTGCATAACTGTAAGCGACTGAAGATACATCTTTCTGAATGTCTCCAATGTTAAACCATGTAAACATGGGCCAGGAATTTGCCGTCAATGGTACAATAGTGACATTGTCCTGTGCCCACAAAGATCCAAGTGTTCTCCAGCATGGACGTCCCCATGTACAAGTGTGTTCAAATACATCCCCATTCAAACTTCAATGATATCATCAAGATGGTTGAGCAACCCAAGCAAAAACCACAATGTGCAATTAACAATTTAATCATCACCATGCAAATAAAAAATGAAAACATTTAGATGGATTTAGAATAGAAAGTGAATTATCATCAACAAGCTTGAGAAAAAGCAAAGAAATAATCTATTTCAATATCCATTATGTTTCACAGAACTTATTACTGAGGAATCAAGTCATTACAGAAAAATCTAGTCCTTAATGGTCAGATAATTACAAAGTAATTACAACTTAGTATGTCATGAAAACTTACTTATCTCATAAAATATAATATCCTATTTACACTATTTTGCATCAAAAGTTGTTTAAAAATATGCGTACCTAGAAATGTTGTCACAATTTCTACAATTACTAGAAAACAGAATCTTTAGGAAATTATATCAAATCCAGTTCTTTCATATGATAGTTTGTGCAATTATCATAAACTATTGGATTGACATAGTTTTCTGGACATTATTTTTATTAATGTCCTTCAGAAAAATCGATCATGCTTAACCAGTGTGATATATCTGTCATAAATAAAAGTAGTTGTGAACAATCATGGCTATATGAGGTATGTACTGGTTACGACTTGCATTTTGTGACTGTCTACAGTATGTTACAACAATGTCTTGGATACAACTTACCTGATGGTGACTGCCTCTCTGGAAGTAAGTTTATTTAATAAAATATCCTTGTGTGTTTGAATTGCTGACTCTATTCCAGCATAGAGTCATAGTCATAGTTAAGGGCCTGTCCCACTTTCACGAGGTAATTCACAAATTCTCCCGAGTTTTCCCGATTCAAACTCGCAGAATGTTCGTAATGAGTCGGTAGGAGGTTGTAGGAGTTTGTAGATATATCGTAGAGACCACGTTCACAACTCTTTGGTTCACTCATTCATTCTCGCCCAAACTATCTCCTTCCCAGGTACTTTCCCATGCAACCACAGGAAATGTATCATCTGTCCCTATACCCCCTCCCTTACCTCTGTCCAGGTACCCTTGCAGTCACGTTAGGTGAGACAGGTTCATGTGAATCTCATCTAATTTAATCCACTGTATCCAGTGTTCCTTTTGCGGACTCCTGTGCACCGCCATACCAAGCAGAAACTGGTCAGCCATTTTGCTGAACATTTAAACTCAGTCCACCAAGGCCTGCTGGACCTCCCGGTTGCGAAACATGTTAACTCGTCATCCCACTGCCCCGTGCTTGCTTTATTGCCAGAGTGATACCACATGCAAACTGAATGATCAACACCTCACATTCCACTTAGGTAGCTTACAACCCAACAATGTGAACATTGAATTCTCCAATTTTAGAAAACTGCATAACTCCCCCCCATTTCAATCTTCCCCCTCCCTTGTGCCCCATCTGGAATTGCATCTACTTCTCCCCTTCCTTCCTCTAGCTTCACAATGCACAACTCTTCAATCACACTGACAATCTTTTCATTTTGGCACTTGTCCAGCTAACTGACTATCAAATAACCCATGTCACCTGCAACAATCTATTACCTGACTTGCTTTGTCCACCCCCAACCCACCCCCCCCCTACAAAGTCGGTAGAAGGGGAGTGTGAGGAAAGGTCATGACCCGAAAAGTCATCTGTCCATGTTCTCCAGTGATGCTGCTTGACTCGCTGAGTTACTCCAACACTTTGTGTCTTCTTTTGTAAACCAGCATCTGCAGTCCCTTATTTCTACTATTCTGTACTCAATACCCTGACTGATGAAAGACAATGTATCAAAAGTCTTCTTGACTACTCCATCTACCTGTGACGCCACTTTCAGTGTACCTGCATTCCTTGATCCTTCTTCTCAATGACACTCCCCAGGGCCCTGCCATTAACTATGTAGGTCCCTTCCTGATTTGATTTCACAAAATGCAACACCTCACACTTACCTCCATTCAACTCTATTAACCATTCTTAAGCCTACTTGCCCAACCGATCCCTGAGGCACACCACTAGACACGGGCCTCCAGACCGATAACAAGCCTCCAGTCAGCAACTTAGAGATCAAACATACTGGGATGTAGTGCCATTAGTGCTCAATGATGAAAAGGTGAATGTGAGACCCCTTCCTATTGAGATAAGAAATTTGATGTGTGCCAAGAGACAGCAAGCTAAGAGATTCAATTGTAATAATGCACATGGCAACAGATGGCATTGTCCAATCCACTAGATTTCCAGGTAGGTTCCTTTTTTTAAAGAATGTAGATGCTGATATTTTTGAGTGTTCACTTGCCTGATGAGGAGTACTTATAAACATTTGCTAAGATATTGGGTGCAAAGAATCGCTTTAAGATGGTACGCAGACATCGTTGATCCCAAGCATCTGTAACTCGACCTCCATAAGTGATCTCACCTAGAGGGGAATTAAAGTAATTAGGTGTTAGAACTTCCATGCAATTTTAAAAAAAGTGATCTCGTCTACATGGTCAATTTTCTTCTATTATGGATGTATGTTCTGGATGCAAAAAAAAAACAACCCAGTCATTGTTAGTATGATTTGCACAGTCTGATAGTATTTAAATACAAATTGTAATAATTCCATAAACAATCAGCAATCAGGAAACAAAACGGCAGGCAATTCTGCACACAAATACATGATTTAAAAAATACAGAAAGACAAATAGATGAACCCAGTAAGCAGCTTTTCACCATATTTTTGTGTCCTCAATATCTTTGTCAAACTTTGTATGGAAGTTGCATTTTCAGTCCCGGCGGATGGTTCAACTGCCCCGAACGCGGGAGAAGTAAAGAGGAAGAAGATTGGACTTTTTTGTCTTCCATCACAGTGAGGAATGTGGGGAATCTGCTGTGGTGGATGTTTGTGTTAACTTTTATGTATTTGTGTGTCTTGTTGCATTTTTTTTGTATGGCTGTATGGTAATTCGCACATCACTGTACCTTAATTAGTACGTGACAATAAAAGACCTTCGAAACCTTAATAAGATGCCTGGATGAATATCAAAAGGGCACATGGTCATTTTGATCATGAGCAATAAATTGTTCCTGGGGTATCATAAATGTTTCCATTAGTTTCTGTTGCTTTTCTTTTGTCGAAGATAGTTAATAACTCTGTGTGAATGAAAATATATAATATGATATTTGCAGATTTTAAGGCAAAACAGAAAACAGAAAAGTTCACAGGCTTACCAGTAATGTAAACAAGAGCATCCCAGGGTATTTTCCCTCCTTCACAATAGAGGTTTAAATTAAGAAGGGCACATTCACGATCACTATCACTGAACTCATAACAGATGTTCCAACCCAATGGACCAAACTTCTTCCTTTCCTGTATCAATACATCACATTTTCACATCAGGCAATTTAACAATGAAAGTCAAAGAACAAAAAAAGTAGATGACAATTTGAAATAAAAACAGATAATGCAAAAAAAGGCAGCATCTGTGGAAAGAGAAACAGTTAGCACCCTTGAGAAAGCAAGTTAATCTAGGTGGCAGAGAAAATAGAGCATCCGAACAGAGCAATCTGTTATATCCCTCTCTCTGAGTTTGGCTGCACAGCTCTCCCGAATCTGGAGATCCAACAGGAGGTAATGAAAGGGACTGTGCGATTCAGGTCCCCAATAACAGTTGTGCCATGCAGGGAGCAGCACACATTATTACTGCATGGCTGGACCCAAAGTGCTGCTGTAACTCAGCTAGTCAATCAGTATCTTTGGAGAACATGGATGGATGACGTTTCAGGTTAGGACCCTTCTTCAGACTAACATGATGGTTGGGTGACATTTCAGGTTTGTGACTGAAGAAGGGTCCCAACTCAAAATGTCTCCTATCCACGTTCTCCCGAGATGCTGCCAGACCCGCTGAGTTACACCAGCGCTTTGTTCCTTTTTTTGTAAACCAGCATCTGCAGTTCCTTGTTTCTGCATGTCTGAACCACTTGCGTCGGTCAACAACAGCCCTCACCAGCCTTCACACCGTGCTAAAGGTGATTAATTTCTGCATGAGTTCCAGTGGAAGCAAGAGATTGCATTAAGTTTTTAGCACAGCAGAACACAGCCCAAGCAGGTGGCACCTTTAAAGTACAGTGGACATGTACCTGTAAGTAATTGGCCCGGAAGACCAAGAGTGATATACGAATCGGCACTCTGCAGGGCAGCATTAAGAGGGCACTCGGGAATTCGCAAGCAACCAAGAGTTATTTATTATTAAATAACTTAAATGGTAATTACTCTCTTGACTATTAGAAATGCATCTTACCTTTGAATATTAAAAAAAATCAATAAAGGAAATAGTTGTGGGCACGTGATTCAATTTGCACAAACTATGAAAGAATGTGTTTTCTGATAAAATATTAAAAGTTTGAACTTCAGCAGCACAAGCAAATCGGCACTGGGGTTGGATGCCACAGCAATCAGTTCATCTAACTGGAATTCAGATGAGAGCTTCCATATGATTTAACAGATTACAAACAAACAAAATGCTGGTTGATGGCCCAGCCCACCCAACAACTCAAGTGTGTAGTGCTGTTCCCTGAAGACAGAGATCAGCCGGCAGTTAACTAAACTTGACTTACCTGAATCACTGCATGGAAGAAACAAACACCAAATATAAGCCTCCTCCACTTCCTTCCCAAGACATGTTCCTCAAAGAAAGTGGGAGTAATCTCAGTGAATGCTCTGCGGATATTTGCACGAAGTCCTTTTGGAGGTTCGTTGGTGACCTGGAGGAGAATAAATTAAGTTGCTCGATCTCTTCAATTTAGTCAACATTTTGTTTGTTAATTCTCCCACAATTATTAGAGCCTGCTGCAAGATAAGCTTTAAATTGTGAGGTTCATATATACAATATACATATTCTATAATATTAAAATAATTTAGTAGCTTTAAGCTACACAGAGGAGCATTTTTTAGTCAGAAGCATCATCAAGTAAAAACAGTGTGGTGCCCGTTAAGATTATAGAATACAGTTTAATGATTCTTCAAACCAAAAAGAAAATATAGCAAAAGATAAAATTGGAAAAAAAAATTCAATGGCCCACATTTTATCACAGCACTAAGTGAAAGGCATAAGCTGTTACAATGTTACAATTCCTATTCTTCTTTGTGATTTTGCATTGGAACATACTTTCCCTGAAATTAGTATTCAGCATTTTTGGAGAGCTAAGCACTCTTCTGCTTATAAGTCCGCTCCTATGGTTTATGAACTTATTAGAAAGGCTGGGGTTGTTTTCGCTGTTGAAGAAGGCTGAAGGTCAATGTGTCATAGAGAGGCATAAAAAATGGTCAAGAATCAGAATTTATTTCCCATGGCTGAGGGAAACCAAGGGTGCATACTTTAAAGGAAGGGGTTTAATGGGGATTTGAGGGGGATGGAGGAACTTTTTTTTTTAAATGCAGAGAGTGGTTGCTATCTGGAACTCACTGTTGGAGGAGATGGTGAAGTCAGATACAACCATTATGAACACAAGGCCAAGCAGATGACAGCGAACAAAAATAGAAAATGCTGGAAATTCTCAGCAAGTCAAGCCATATCTGTTGACCGTAACAACAAATTACTTGAGGAACTCAGCGGGTCAGGCAGCATCTGTGGAGGAAATGGACAGATGACATTTCAGGTCGAGATCTTTCTTCCAAGTTAACAGTGACCTTGTTCTCCACTGTGAGAGCAGTGCAGGTCCAGGTGTATGCCCTCCCGCAGAAAGACAAAGCCTCAGAGCAGTCAGATAGGATTTAATATCTACACAATCTCTCTCGGGATAAGGTCTTCTCATCCATATTTTCTGCGTCTCCAGCCCCAAGTTCCGTGCACTGTCCATAATCAGACACATTGATTAAAGCATAAATTGTTAGATTAAGCATAGATGGAGTACATTGGACAGAGAGTCAGCCTTCCTCTGTAAGGTTTGGAGTTGCCCTGTGAAGTTTCCAATGAAAGCTGAGCTGCCTTTGAAATGCTGTTCATTGCATGCTGTGTTCATTGTGCTTTTGTGATACCTATTTGTTGGCTGTTTCTTGCACCAGTGAGTTCCAATTTATGCCTTAAATGCTTAAAATGGACTGCACAATGACTGATTTCATTGGAGAAGCTTCTGAATTTGGGCCTGCAACCCCCATTGTGCTTGTTAATATTGAGCAATTTTTGAGTTGTGGTCGATGGGAAAGGCCAAAAGCTCAGAGTCGTCTGTTCACAGATAGAGCAGATGCTCCCAGTCCCCAGCAGTGGCAAATAATTATCATATAGGCCAGAGTGCAGCCCTAAACTGCAGTTCTTAGCATTGAGTGGTTACATCACTTGCTGCAGCCCATCCAACATTAGTCCTCACAGATAATCATTACACATTGCTTCAGTGGCTCATTTCACATTAGGCCAGACAGCAGTGAGGTTACAGGCAGCAGATAGGTAGGAGATCGCACCAAGTTCCTGACAAAGCAGTGGGACCACTTGGGCGACCTAATCCGCGAGTCCAGAATAGTGTCTTCGACCTTCAAGCTCGAGGGCACTCTCCTGGAAAGCCTCGAGCTGGATAGACCGGCCGCGTTGAAACCACGAGCTGCATCGACCGAACCGCGAGCTGCATCTACCGACTGCACACACACACACACACAAACACATCGCCAGGGAAAGCAGAGGAGCACTGTCTGCACGATGAAGAGGAAGGTAAAATGGCTACCACAGTGTATGGTAAGTCCTTTAGACAGTACGGAAAGGGGGGGGCGAAAGAGAAGGGGAGAGAAGGTGTGAGAAGGGGAGAGAAGGGGAGAGAAGGGGAGAGAAGGGGGAGAGAAGGGGAGAGAAGGGGGGGGGGGGGGGAGAAGGAGTGGAGACAGTTTTAAGAAGTTTAATAACTTTTAGCGGGCATTTAACCTACCGGTTGGTTTTCCCTGGTCCTGAAAACTCCAATGAGCCAATCAAAATGCCCAGTCAGTGAAAGAGATTGCCTACGGCTGCCCTCGACTGCCTGTAACTAAATAGCGACCCCACTCCACTGCACTACGAGTCAAAATGACCCATGCCGACTAAATTTTACTTGCGGAAAATCTTTCAATATGCTGAAAATGTCGATCATGAAGGCGAGTTCCAGCGACCTCACAGGACCTCCTAGGACCTTGTGTTGACCATGCTGCTAGTTTGAATCCAGGGCAAACTCGTCTAAACTCGCAGATTAGGTCGCCCAAGTGGGACAGGCCATTTATTCCTGATATCATTATAAGAACCAAATACTGCACTGTGTAGCTCTGTGTAATCCAATGTTTAGAGAGCAAAAATAAATTGATACTCTTTTTGGATGTGGATGTGACATATCCATTACAAATAGCAATTGTGTACTAATCCTATTACAAACCAATGTGTCTGGAAAGCAGATAGAAATGGCTGAAGCTTCTACTTCAGATTCAAAATGCAGCCACTTTAAAAGTTATTTTCTCCTTTCCTTTCCATTCAAATTCATTTGAAAATCATTTCACCCATTAGTTACACTGAATTTCAAAACATTTAGGTGTATTTCTTGCTACATTCAACTGTCATAATTTTGTAATATTGAATTACTATTCCTGCTATCCAGTTGTACCATCTGAGGCATTTGTTACAGGATTGGGAGAAGCAGGGAGCTTGGATGATGAGGTTAATAAATGAATGCTGGTTCAGGGGAGCATAGAGTCACAGTACAGATACTACAGGGTCAACAAGCAGAGAAAAGAAAAGTTAGCATTAAGACTTAGACATTCATAAGTTTTAGTTTATTAGTTTAGAGATGCAGCACAAAAGCAGGCTCTTCAGCCCACTGGGTCCACGCCAATCACGCCAACCACGCCAATCACGCCAAACATTTCCTTTGCTCCATAGATGCTGCTGCACCCGCTGAGTTTCCCCAGCAATTTTGTGTACCTTCGATATTCCAGCATCTGCAGTCCCCTTTTGAACACTATCCTACACCCACTAGGGACAATTTTAAAATTTACCAAGCCAATTAACCTACAAACCTGTACATCTTTGGAGATTGGGAGGATACCGAAGATCTCTGAGAAAACCCACGCAGGTCACGGGGAGAACGTACAAACTGCGTACAGACAGCACCCGTAGTCGGGATCGAACCCGGGTCTTCGGCGCTGTATTCAGCAGCAACTCTACCACTGAGCCTATCGATGAGATCGAACCATGAAAATAATTCTGACTCCTCAGTGGGCCAGTGGACAGATGGCACCAACCACACACAAAAGATTCAGAAAGTGTCACTTGATCATACATAGTGATTCACAGTATTTCTTTATATGAATTGTGGTAAAATGCACCATCTAGTGGACCCAAATGCTACTTGTGAAATTTCAAACACATGCTGGTTAACTCAATGCAAACTGAAACTTTGGCATACCAGAAGATGAAAAATAATCTTTCATCATTGTCACAGGAAAGAGATGAACAAAATGACAAACAAGCTTATGGAAATATGAAAATGTTTTGCATTGAAAGGTGGCTGAGAATCTTTAGGATAGATGATGATCTGCTCCAATAATATTAATTATTTACTTTAATTTTAATCATGTTTGCTGATCGTAAAAAAGTATTAAGCATCAATTAAAAATTTTACAGCCTGCAAAAAGATGTGGGTGGGGCCTGTGGTTACAGATTTAAGAGAGCGGGACCTCGAGGAGGTACTACCAAGGGTCCTGCTGGTGCTCCAATGACCACACAATTGGAGTACTGCATATCAAGAGGCAGCAAGAGTGGACCTCCACATCTAGTTGATAGCTTCATCTTAGCAGTCATTTGGGATCACTTACTAATACTCCTGTTTCAGGTGTCCTGAGATGACTAATGAGGTCAATTTTAGACTCACGGACTCCACGGATCAACGTAATTGGTGCCTCACTGAGTAGGTGTGGACACATCAGGAATCAGGAGTGGCCGTGAGAATGACATGGCCTGCTCAATGTGTCGGAAGGAACTGCAGATGCTGGTTTACACTGAAGATAGACACAAAAGTAACTCAGCAGGACAGGCAATATCTGGCCTGGCCTGCTCAATGAATGGTGAATGGTGTGATAATCAAGTGGAATGCTTTGCCTGGATGGTGTTGAGCTTTTGGAGGGTTTTGAGAGCTGTATTCATCCAGGCAAGTGGAAGAGTATTCCATCACACTCCTGACGTGTCTTTGTAGATAATTTGGGATGTTAGTGATATCTGGAGACATTTGGAAAAAGTTCAACAATACTTAAATGATAAAATTAAACATCAAATATTAAAATCAAGAAACTGTAGAGGCACCAAACGTGGTGAACAAATGGGTTACTTTATTCAGGCATATAAGGTTTGTTATACATGCACGTTGGTCCTCTAACATAAAATTTGTTTTTGCTGCTGCAAGGCTGTTGCCTCGTGGGCTCGAGCTGAGCCCCTGCTGAGGTGGAAGGACACTCATGCCTAGAGATAAGAGAGCTGGTCAGCTCAAAGTAAGAGAGAGAGTGAGGGTTGTCCCAGGGTTTGTTATATATCCCAGGACACACCCCTGTACCCCGTGACAACTCCTCCCTGCCATTGCCCAATCACGCGACCGACTGCTGAGGGTCCGTGTAGGCAGTGGCCCAACCACCAGGTGCTGCCACAGGACCACCCAAGAACCAGAGGCAGGGAAATGAGCAGGCCAACAAAACATAAACATACAGGCAGAACGTGAGGGCAGACGTCGAAAAGGCATGGAGCGCACTCACCTTCTACCGGAAGGTGCGCAAGCATGGTCGAGGGCGGCTCTTGCTGTGGGGTCGGGGGCACCCCGGCTGTGGGTCGGGACGGTCCAAAGTGGTTGGATTTCTGTGCTTGAAACTGGAGGCTATAGTAACACCAACAGACCAGGGGTGGCGCTGTAGACGTCGGTCAGGCTGCATGGACGCCATTCGACCAGAGGTGGCGCTGCCGACGGCAGTCGGGCTGCAGAGTCACCACTCGACCAGAGATGAAGCTGTTGACGGCGGTCAGCAGGTCGAGCGTCGCTTCTGGCCAGTCGTCTCCGGCCAGTCGCTTCCGGCCAGCTGCGCGGCCATTTTTGTAGTCACTGCGGCGGCAATGTGGGAGTAGGCCACGGCGGCCATTTTGGTGGCCAGCATCGACGGGCCTCGCCACACCGCTGCAGCTAGGGACTCCACCCACTGTCGCCGGTGTCATCGGAGGCCGGCTGCACTGCAGCGCCCTCGGCGGAGGCTGGAAACTGCTGGGGAATCCATCACGGGACCGCTGACTCACGACTGACCGAGGTTCCACCCCGCTGCTGGGCCGGATGGGCAGCCAGCGCCCAGGGATCTTCGGGGTCCACGCCAGTGAGGACGTCTTTGGGCAGCCACCCCAGGTAGGCCCGCTCTATCGGGAGGTGCGCCGGTGAGGACGTCTTCGGGCAGCCGCCCCAGGTAGGCCCACCGTATCGGGTGGCTGGGCCTTGAGCAGCAGCCGGCAGGGTAATGGGTGGGTCTACTCTCTCCCCGCACCCGGGGCCGTCGGGGGGGCGTCGATGATGCAGGGGGTGGGGGGGCTGCTACCCTCGCAGCTCCTGCAGCAGCTGGTGGGGGAGCGGCGGCTGGTGGGGAAGCAACGGTAGCCGGGGTCTTTCAGCCACGATGGGCAGCAGTTAGTGGGGGAGCGGCGGCAGCCACGGCCTCTCAGCCCCAGTGGTCGGCTCTGGGGGGTCAAGCGGGAGAGATAGCAAGGGCCGAGGCAGCTGCGCTCCTGTCTGCTGCGTTGGGTCCGGAATGCAGGCGGGCGACCCAGGCGGCCAACGATTGGCTAGACGAGGCATAGGCGGGTGTCGAGCAGCTCGACGGCGGCGGAGGGCCCAAAGGCACGTTACTGGCGGGAGGCGATCGGCTGACCGTGGCGGCGGCGTCCGGGTGCAGCGCAGAGTTGATGGCTGCATCCATAGCAGTCATTACCGTACCGGAATGCAGGCTGGCAACATCAGGTCACCACGGTAGATGGTCAGCTGCGTGCGTCGGAAAATCTAAAATATCTGTTTTGGAACGTCGGGGTCACCAATGTAGAGGCACCAAACGTGATGAACAAATGGGTACTTTATTCAGGCATAAAAGGTTTGTTATACATGTACGTTGGTCCTCTAACATAATGTTGTTGTTGCTGTTGCGAGGCTGTTGCCTCGTGGGCTCGAGCTGAGCCCCTGCTGAGGTGGAAGGACACTCACCCCGAGAGAGAAGAGAGCTGGTCAGCTCGAAGTAAGAGAGAGAGAGAGAGAGAGAGAGAGAGATGGTTGTCCCAGGGTTCGTTATAAACTCCTTCCTGCCATTGCCCAGTCACGTGACCGACTGCTGAGGGTTCGTGGAGCTAGTGGCCCAATCACCGGGTGCTGCCACAAAACATTAAAATCATTCAAATATTTGATTGTTACTATTTAAAATACATGTGCAATAAAATAAAAAATATGCAAAATGCATACATAATCAGTGACTCCATTCAAATGAATGCGGCAATGTTTGGTGTATCAGCTATGGCAGGAGTAATGGTGAGGATGCAGATATTTACGACCAAGTTGGAGACCTAATTTAAAAATGTTGTGCTGCAACACTGCTGCCATTTCTGCCTAGAACCACCAATTATCTGTCAACACATTCTGATCTATTATCCGATCTAATGCCTAATGCTCAGAAGTCAGATTCTGGATAAAACGACACAAGTGATGGCAAATTCTCCTAGAATCTGTTTCAACTAGATTTAGTAGATAAAACTATATGTAACTTTCAGATCCATGTTCACCTGTCTAATCGTGACTGGATGATGGACTGATGGATCATAAGTATGTTTTTATCCAATAAAAACTAAAATATAAAACTGAAATTGGAAATGGAAGTTAAAGCACAGTTTAGTTGAGCCAAGTAAATATGAATCAATCTCTTCACCTCACAAACAATACAGCAGACAAAATATCACAATGTTCCAACAACAACGTTAGTTCATTTATTTCTATTCAGAATTGGTTAGGGCTCAGTTCTGTGCATTTGTAATTTTCAACTTCACACAAAGTACAATTTGGAGTTTTGGGTGGGAGCAACATTCCCTAAGTGAATGAAATAATCAATTCATTATGGAGAAATTTACTTTTGATCACATCTGCTAAACACATGTTGATAGTCCTGCTTGCATGTTATACTCCACTTCAAACATTTAGATCTATTAACATCTAAAGTATAATGAAAGATGTGTACAATACCTGTTTGCATTTTACATGCTTGGCTAAACATGCCTACTCCATTCTCACTGATAAACTCCCCTGAACATTAATACACAGTAAACTGCCCTGAGCATTGATTGACAAAAGGGGCACTCCTAGTCCAGTACATGGATAAAAAATTGGATAAGCAAGCTAGGTTCTGGTCAAGAGTCACATGTTTGATTCCCCACTGAAGAGTATAAATTTAAGTTAAAAAAAAGTTAGTCTCCATGAAACTTCAAATATGTCATAAACATCCACATGGGTCACTCTGGTCTGGCCTAGTTGTGATTCCAGACCCACCAACAAAGTTGCTTTTTGACTGCTCCTAGAGCTCAGGACAATTAGAAACGTACAATAAATGGTGACATTTCCAGCCATGTTCACATCCCAAGACCAAATAATAAAAAGAATAAAAAACAGAATTTGAGCTAAATGTCTGTGAATTGAAGGAATTATCATGAATCATTGGATAAAATATAAAATAATATTTGCAATTGAATAATTTCATAGAGAATGCAGCTCTATTGCAGATTAGTTTTATAACAATATTTAACTGTGATCTTCAGAATGCATTACCTTGACTGAATTCTGCAAAACTGTGACAGGAAAGGTGTTAGTCGGCATGGAGCTCAGGAATAGTCGGAAATTTTCATTAATGACAGCATCTAAAAAAAATCAAAGTATTTTTTCCGTCATTTGTCAGTATCTGCATAAATAATGATGACAAAATATTTTAACTGCAACAAGCACTGCAAACTGTAAACAAGTTTTCTGGAGATCTTCCATTGTTGTAATCAAAATTCAGAGTGCCAGCATTATTGTGCAATTACTATGATGTTATGGGCTAAGTAAGCTTTTATATATTCAGTAGAGAAAATGGCTAACCAGAGATAACATAGGATAAATGTAAGCACCAATGTGTGTAGGCACAGGAGATGGGTGAAGTCTTAAATAAATACTTCTCATTTGTATTTACTGTGGAGAAAGCCAATGAAGTTAATGGGCTGTCCCACTTGGGCGACCTAATTGGTGAGTTTAGAAGAGTTTGAAAAAATGACATGTTGAAGACCTCCTTCGACTATGTAGAAGAGCTCCTTGGTTGAAGACCAGCTTCGAATAGCTACGACTAACTCCGGGAAAATTGGACACCGAATAGTGGAGAGTGAAGACGTCCTCCTTCGATCTCCTTCAACCTCCCTTCAACCTCCCTTTGACTATGATGAAGACTATCTACGACTACCTTTGACTACCTTCGATTACCTTCAAGTACCCTCGATTATCTACGACTAACATACCGACCTACTGCGACCCACTACGACCTACTACAACTAAACCTACAAGTAAAAAAAGTATTGATTTTTTCCATGGCAACCTTTTTTTACTCGCGGGTATTTTTTAACATGTTGAAAAAAATGCCGCGACCTAGCTGAGGCCTCGAGTACGCGGAGACCACTCTCGAGCATGAAGGACAGTTATGAAGACCTCCTACGACCTCGTGTCGACCGTGCTGTGAGTATGAGTCGAGGGCAAACTCGCCAGAACTCACCAATTAGGTCACCCAAGTGGGACAGCCCCTTTAGGGAATTCAGAAAAGGGAACTGCGGAATGAGTCCTGAAATATATTGACATTATGAAAGAGATGTTAACTGTCTTGAGGAGCATAAAGGTAGATAAATATAAAAGCCTCACTAAGTGTATCTGAGGATATTTTGAGAAGCCAGTGAAGAAATTGCTGGGGCTCTGTTAGAGATCTTTGTACATTGGTCATGGGTGAGGTATCGGGAAACTGGTTGGTGGCTAATGTTGTGCCTTTATTTAAGAAGGGCTGTAAGAATGCAAGAGAACTTCAGGATGATGAACCTTACATCAGAGGTGGGGAAGTTACTGGAGGGATTCTGAGGAACAGTAAGGAAAGGCAAGGACTGATTAGGGAAAGTCAACACGGCTTTATGTTTGGAAAATAATTTCATGAATTTGATTACTTTTATTGAAGAGATCATCAAAAGGATTGACAAGGACAATGTGATAGATATAGTTTACATGGATATCTGCTAGGTTATTGACAATATCCTGCATGGTAGGCTGGTCCAGAAGGTTAATCACATGGGATCCTGGGTGAAATAGCCAACTGGATGTAAAACTGGCTTTGTTGAAGAAATCAGAGGTAAGAGGTGAAGGGTTGCTTTTCAGATTGGAGGCCTGTGACCAGTAGTATTCTCGGCAAGGTCCCCTATATTTTTGTCATATACATTAACCACTTGGACAAGATTATAGGTGGTTTGATTAGTAAATTTGCAGATTACACCAAAATTGGTGGTGAGATGGAAAGTGAAGAAGGTTGTCTGAAGTTACAGCAGGATCTACATGAACTGGAAAAGGGGACAAAGGAATGTTAGAAAGAATTTAACTCAGACATATGCAAAATTATGCATTTTGGGAAGCTAAATCAGGGCAGGCCACACAGAGTGAATGACAGGTCCCTTGAGAGTGTTGTTGAACACAGAGCTCTGCTACATGCTTCCCTGAAAGTGGCGATATAGGTAGAAAAGTTGGTGAAGGTGGAGTATGATATATATTTTTCACAGTCATGAATTTCTGGTTCATGGATTGAGTATAAGAGTTGGTTCATGATGTTGCAGATGTACAAGATATTGCTGAGATCATACCTAGAGTATTTTGTGCAGTTCCGGTCACTGTACTACAGAAAGGATGCAATTAAGCTATAGAAAGTGCAGCAAAAATTCACAAAAACATTGCTGAGACTGGAGGATTGTATAATATGTAGAGAATGATTAAGCTAGGACCGTCTATGTTGTAGCTAAGAAGACTGAAGGGTAAGCTGATAGTGATTTATAAAATCATGAGTGGCACAGATAAGGGGGAGGGTCATAGTTTATTTTTCCCCCGGCTAGGACAGTTTAACACTAGAGGGCAAAGACTCAAGGTAAGAGGGGACAGATTTAAAGGAGACCTGAGGAGAGACAAGTTTGTTCGCAATGAGGGAAGTAGGTATATGGAACATGCTGTAAGAGGCACTGTAAATGTGGATACATTTACAATGTTTAAAAGCCATTTGGACAGGAAGGTGGGTAGAAAAAGATAAACAATAATTGCAGGCCTAATGCCAGCTATTTGGACTAGCTGAGAAAGGCAAATGGGACTACATAGCTGAGAAAGGCATCTTGATCCGCATGGACAATTTGGGCCAAAGTTTTGTTTCTGTGTTGTACAACTCTGACTAGAGGTGGATTGGTCCAATTGCCCATCAAAATTTTGGGCAATAAGTGTAAACCAATGGCCATGGAGTAAACTGAATCAAATCACTAAGATGGAGGAACAATTCCTTGCTGTATTGTGAATAAGAGTCAGGAAATCATGTTACAACTTTGATTAGTCCCCATTGGGATTATTATGTGCAATTATGGCCACCTCAGGGGTGTAGGAACATTCAGAACAGGTCATAACATTAACAATGGTTCCTGCAGCTGCACTCAACAATATTCTATGAACCTTTATGTTAATTATATCTACTCTTCTGTCAGAACTTGGAAAATATGGTCTTGAAGTGTTGAATAATTGGATTACGCGATATCACCCTTCAGCACATAAAAAAATGACAGTAACAAATAATTATTTGGATCAATTTTAACAATTATGATAATGCAATAGTGACAAAGATTCTGGAAAATAGACAGATATCCCAAGGCTTTTATTTAGCTGAGATATATGACATGTACTCACTTGGTTCTGTGAATGCCTTAACCATTTCCTCCATAGCTAACATCCATGATACTGCAAGATGACAATTTTGAAGAAAAACCCAATTTCCTGCCTTTACAGCCTGTTTAATCAATGATTCCGCAATGGGTCCTTGTCCTTGTCCCAGAGAAATAGACTTCACCCTGTAATAGGAAAGTAAGACCCGGGTATTCTTGTCATAAAGAAGCAACAGATTTACTGTAAGATTACATATAAGTAATTCAGAACTACAAAATGGATTGGGCATTGTTACAAGATGTTCAGGGTTAGAAGGCTAGACACATAATGATGGAAGGAGTTTATCTTCCTAGCATTCTGGACCTAACCATCTCACTTTCAATATCAACGTATAAACCTTTTGCATCCTTATTCTACAGTAAATAGACAAACTTGAGGTCTGTCTGTTTCTTCTTTCAATGAAGCACACAAAAGTTTGCTATTCACTATTTTCCACTGGCTCCCTAAATTCATAGAATAATCAAAAGGTTACAACATGAAAGAGCAACCTAGGCCCTTCCTCTGTCCTCTCTCTATAGCCCTGCAAAGCAGAATCAAAACTTGTTCTAACATTGAACATTATCTTTGACTACACTCATCTCCTCCAGATATATGTTGTTGCCATGAAACCAGTATAGCTCAAGGCATGCTATATATTTTATTTCAGGCCTATTGGGAGTCAGTGGTTTCGCCCATCATGAACAAAAACCTAAAGGCATGGTATGGTTTGTTGATGTTTGATCTAAAGAGGCATTGACTGCACACCTTAAATGATATGGACATCTACTCTATGGATCATCCTATATGCTGATCTGGTGATCCCTCTGTAGATGGAGTATAACACCAGATTGTCCAGCAAAACTCATTACATTCTTCGTGCCCAGAACTTCCATATTATCACATTAGCATTCAACCAGGTGTGATTCTGAAGAAAGCAATAGGTCAGAGAATCACTGACAAATTCTGACGACAGCAATATCGGTTCTACAAATCTGGTTCCATCTTCTTAAAAAAAGATTGGAGGAATTTAGTTTCACTGGCAGATTAATGAGGAAATGTGGCTTTAACGACATGAATGCCACTACCTTCATGCAGAGTACCATCCATTTACGCTTCAATCATCGGGTGGCACCAGCAATGGCTACCTTACCAACAGTCTGTCTGTCCTTTGCTTCTTTGTGTTTCAATAGTATGTGTTAGAAACATAGAAACATAGAACATAGAAATTAGGTGCAGGAGTAGGCCATTCGGCCCTTCGAGCCTGCACCGCCATTCAATATGATCATGGCTGATCATCCAACTCAGTATCCCGTACCTGCCTTCTCTCCATACCCTCTGATCCCCTTAGCCACAAGGGCCACATCTAACTCCCTCTTAAATATAGCCAATGAACTGTTAAAGGTATGTTGTTACTGTTCTTTAACTTGTTTTATGTGGGGGGTGGGAGAAATTTTTTCTAATCTCTTATCTCCGGTCTAACGTTGAGGAGTTGGTGGCCTTTGCTGGAAACCGACTATTAAGAGCTCCACCGTGGGTGCCTGCGGACTTACCACCACGGAGCTCGCGATCCCTTTGCCAGGGATCAACCTCGGAGCTCCAAGTGTGGGTGCTTGAGGACTTAACATCACGGAGCTCGCAGTCTTTGGTCTGAGACCTACTTTGGGAACTCTATGCCGCAGGAGCTTTGACTGCTCCGACGCAGGAGTTTTAATCGCCCCAATGCGGAAGCTTAGATTGTCCCGACGCGGGTGCTCCGACCACCCCGACGGATGGTTTGCCTCCCCCGACCGCGGGAGAATAAAGGTGAAGAAGATTGGACTTGTTTGCCTTCCATCACAGTGAGGAATGTGGGGAATCCACTGTGGTGGATGTCTATGACCAGCAGGTGACGCCGCACGATGGCAGCCTCGCCAACAGTCTGTCTCTCTTTTCATCTTTTTTTTGTTATTTTTAGTGTGTTTTAAAAGTTTGTGTTAATGTTCTCTGGTTTGTTTTATGTGGGGGGTGGGGGAGGGGGTCGGGGAAACTTTTTTCAATCTCTCACCTTGCCGGAGATGAGATTATTTTCCGGATTGTATCTCCGGTCGCTCTGCTGCCTAACATCATGGAGCTGGCGGCCTTGCTCGAGACTAACTTTGAGCCCCACCGCGGGGACGTGGACATACCATTGGAGCTGATCTTTTGCCTAGGATCGATGCTCCAACAGCGGCCTGCGGATTTCACCATCGAGGAGCTTGCAGTCTCGGGTAGAGACAGTTGTCGGGAAGCTCCAAACGAAGCAGAAGGTTTCAACCAGCCCTGACCCGGGTCAGATCGCTCGGTGTGGGGGAGCTGAGATTCCCCTCTGATGCAGGAGCTTGATCGCCCCGACGCGAGGGCCCAAACGCTGCCGGCTACGGGAGCCAAGATTGCCCCTTCAATGGAAGACTCAAGGCCCCCAACCACGGTAGAACAAGGAAGGGAAGAGATTTAACTTTTTTTCGCCTTCCACAATGAGGAATGTGGAACACTGTGCTGGATGTTTATGTTAAAATGTATTTTATGTGTTCTGTTGCTTTTTATTGGTATGACTGTATGGCAAAATAAATTCCTCATATGTTGCAAAACATACTTGGCTAATAAAATATGTTTATGATTATGACTATTATTATTATGATGATGTTAACTTTTATGTAGTTGTGTGTCTTGTTGCATTTTTTAGTATGGCTGTATGGTAATTCGCATCTCACTGTACCTTAATTGGTACATGTGCCAATAAAAGACCTTGGAAACCTTTGAAACCTTTGAAATTCTATTCTGTGTTTTTCTGCACCATTACATTCACCAGCTGGCATTGGTAATTCATAGAAAAATATCCTCATTAAACATAGACCAAGAAAACACGGAACTTACCTATCAGCATAATCCTTTTCTTTTGCAAATCTCAGGAATGCTCCCATAGGATCTGAACCAGTACTTAATATGAAAATGAGTGGAGTGCTGTTGGACATATCCTGATAAAGCGTAGCTAAATCAACAGGAGGATTCTCTACAAACTCCTGTCCCAGAGATTCTATGACAAAATCTGTGATTGCAAAGACAACCTACAAAAAAGTGAAAAAACAATATACTTAATAACATTTCTTATGGATTTTCTGAATTCATGTTATTTTTCTAACTGTGATGCCATTTTTAAAAACAATATGATAAAATATCTGTCAGTGCATTTTGGCCAAAAGTAAATCGTGTTTTTGTTCACTGATGAAGTAAATGAGAGGGTTAATTAAGGTATTGCAGTTGATCATTTGATAAAGTACAACATAATAAATTAAAAACCAGAGGATCAAAAAGGAAGTTCATGTGTACAGTAAACACAAAATTGGGAGACATCGCCCAGCACGGCTTAATCGGCCGCGGGACTTACCATCGCCCGCCGAGGGCTATAACATCGTGAGCCCCAGTCGCTTCGACGCTGCAGTTGGACTGTTGGACCGCGGGAGAAGAACAAAGGGAAGAGATAAGACTTTTGCCTTCCATCACTGTGAGGAGGTGTTGGAGATTCACTGTGATGGATGTTTGTGTAAATTGTGTTAAGTGTGTGTCTTGGATTTTTTTGTAATGTCAAGACTGCAGGAATGAAATTTCGTTAAAACCTGTTTGAATGACAATAAAAAGCATTCTATTCTATTCTATTCTATATCAGTTTACAAATGATATCAAATGTTGTCCAAACACCTTAAAGTGAGGAGATAATGATAGATATGAGGAAAGAGCCAAGAGAGGTGAAATGGGCCATTTTACCATTTAACATTTAACACAGAAAACTGAACTGGGACGTGATTCATCACATTAGGAATGAAAAGAAAGACCTACTTTTATAAATCACCTATCATTCTTCTTTCAGGATATCCTAATGCAATTTAAGTTCAAGTTCAAGTTCAAGTGAGTTTATTGTCATGTGTCCCTGTATAGGACAATGAAATTCTTGCTTTGCTTAAGCACACAGAAAATAGTAGGCATTTACTACAAAACAGGTAAATGTGTCCATATACCATGATATAAATATATACACACATGAATAAATAAACTGGTAGTGCAAATAACAGAAAGTGGTTGCTAATAATCAGAGTTTTGTCCGAGCCAGGTTTAATAGCCTGATGGCTGAGGGGAAGTAGCTATTCCTGAAACTGGTTGTTGCAGTCTTCAGGCTCCTGTACCTTCTACTTGAAGGTAGCAGGGAGATGAGTGTGTGGTCAGGATGGTGTGGGTCTTTGATGATACTGCCAGCCTTTTTGAGGCAGCGACTGCGATAAATCCCCTTGATGGAAGGAAGGTCAGAGCCGATGATGGACTGGGCAGTGTTTACTACTTTTTGTAGTCTTTTCCTCTCCAGGGCGCTCAAATTGCCGAACCAAGCCACGATGCAACCGGTCAGCATGCTCTCGACTGTGCACCTGTAGAAGTTAGAGAGAGTCTTCCTTGACAATCCGTAATCTTCTCAGGAAGTAGAGGCGCTGATGAGCTTTTTTGATAATTGCGTTAGTGTTCTCGGACCAGGAAAGATCTTCAGAGATGTGCACGCCCAGGAATTTGAAGTTCTTGACCCTTTCAACCATCGACCCGTTGATATAAATGGGCCTGTGGGTCCCCCTCCTACTCCTTCCAAAGTCCACAATCAGTTCCTTGGTTTTGCTGGTGTTGAGGGCCAGGTTATTGCGCTGGCACCATATGGACAGTTGCTCGATCTCTCTTCTGTACTCTGACTCATCCCCATCAGTGATAAGCCCCACAATAGTGGTGTTGTCAGCGAACTTGATGATGGAGTTCGCACTGTGGTTTGCTACGCAGTCATGGGTATAGAGTGAGTACAGCAGGGGGCTGAGCACGCAGCCTTGAGGTGCTCCCATGCTGATTGTTATTGAGGCTGACACATTTCCACCAATACGAACAGACTGTGGTCTGTGGACGAGGAAGTCGAGGATCCAGGTGCAGAGGGATGCGCAGAGACCCAGTTCTGCGAGTTTGGTAACCAGTTTGGAGGGGATGATTGTGTTAAATGCCGAGCTGTAATCAATGAATAACAGCCTGACATATGAGTTTTTGTTGTCCAAGTGGTCCAGTGCGGAGTGGAGGGCCAGCGAGATCGCATCCACCGTTGATCTGTTGTGGCGGTACGCGAACTGCAGTGGGTCCAGGTTTTTGTCGATGTAGGAGTTGATTTGCTCCATGGTCAACCTCTCAAAGCACTTCATCACCACCGGCGTTAGTGCCACTGGTCGATAGTCATTGAGGCATGTCACCTTACTCTTCTTTGGCACCGGTATAATTGATGCCCTTTTAAAGCAGGTGGGGGGACAGACCTCAGAAGTGAGAGGTTGAAAATGTCCGTAAAAACTCCCGCCAGTTGGTCCGCACAGGTTTTTAGAACACGGCCGGGTATACCATCAGGTCCAGGTGCTTTTCGGGGGTTCACCCCTCTGAAGGATTTCCTGACATCGGCCTCTGTGACTGAGACTGAAATGCCATCACAGCGAATGGGGGATCGGGAAGGCACATTAGTATTCTCCCTGTCAAAGCGTGCGTTAATAGCAAAAATTGAATTTAGAATTTTAGAATATTGTAATACAAAAAGGTATTGCGCATATCAAGATCCCAAAACATCAGAGTTAATGAGTACCAATGTTTTTCTGATTAACTGAGAGAACTTTCATCCTTCCATTCTTATTTGACAGATATAATCAGTAGTGCAGTATTTCTTCAGTCGTGCTCTGAAGTGTCAGTCTAGATTTTTTTTTCTCACATCTTTGAAGTTCGATTGAATTGAGAACCATTTAGCCAGAGACAAGAGAATTAGCAACTATGCTACAGCATTCACTGCAAATATATAGCTATCCTTCGTTAGAAAGACTAGCAGCCCTATATGCACTATATTCTAGTAATTTCAGTAATTTGTGTAAGGACAACTAGGTTGTTCTGAACACCATTGCCTTTCAATGCTTTTCTATTAAAAAAAACATAGTTTTACACATTTTTTACTGACATCGACGATCCCACAGTTTACCATGTTTGATTCTATTTGCAAGTTGGGCTGAAGGGCCTATTTCCATGCTATATATAATTCTATTACTATAACTCGAGAACAGTACAGCACATGAACAGGCTCTTCAGCTCATGATATCTGTTTCTAACTAAAATAATATTTCTGTGAGTCAGTGTGTGTGTGTGTGTGTGTGTGTGTGTGTGTGTGTGTGTGTGTGTGTGTGTGTGTGTGTGTGTGTGTGTGTGTGTGTGTGAGTGTGTGTGTGTGTGTGTGAGTCTGTTTGTGTGAGCGTGTGAGTCTGTGTGTTTGTGTGTGTGTGAGTCTGGGTGTGTGCCAGTGTGTGTGTGTGTGTGTGTGTGTGTGTGTGTGTGTGTGTGTGTGTGTGTGTGTGTGTGTGTGTGTGTGTGTGTGTGTGTGTGTGTGTGTCAGTATGTGTGTGTGTGAGTGAGTCTGTTTGAGTGAGTGTGTGTGCGTGAGTGTGTGTATGTGTGAGTCTCTGTGTGTGTGTCTGTGAGTGTGTGTGTGTGTGTGAGTCTGTGTGTGTGTGAGTCAGTGTGTGTCTGTCTGTGTGTGTGTGTCTGCGAGAGTGAGTCTGTGTGTGTGTATATATATGTGTGTGTGAGTCTGTGTGTGTGTGTGTGTGTGTGTGTGAGAGAGTCTGTGTGAGTCTGTGTGTGTCTGACAGTGTGTCTCTGATGGCCGGTTCTCACGGTGCGACCTGACGCAAGATGTCACCAGAGTGAAGTGGTCGTGGTCCAGCACGAGTTCCGCACGATATAACGGGGGGTAGATAAAGAGTTCCCACGGTACTCGGCAATTCTGTCATTTGTGCGAGTGACTTGTCCGTGTCCCGATCTTTCCCGTTAATCGTGAATGAACATCGTGGACGGTAGTGTAGTTAATCACGTGGCACAAATGATGTCACTTTTTTTCACACACTATATAAATATCCTCCGTTCGTAGAATTGGCTCATTTGCAGACATGCCTATACAAAGTTAGTTCGAGTACAGGCTGGTTGTTATTTTCATTGACGCGCTGTATGCATTAGCGCAACATGTGCATCGAAAACGCTTGCGTGAAGGCAGAAGGGTGAGATTAATTAAAAAGAGAATTAAGAGGAAGTCTCACTGGGTTAAGCCCATGTTTCAACGGAGACCTCAATTTGGACAATATGAGCAACTGCTTAATGTGCTGTGCGAAGAGGATAAAAGTGCATTCAAAAACTTTGTCAGAATTTCACCCGAGCTCTTTAATGAGTTAAAGAATAATTTGGGACCTCTGCTGAAGAAGACTGACACTGTAATGAGAAAGGCACTGGAACCAGGGTTGCGCATAGCAATCACCCTCCGCTACTTGGCCTCAGGCGATTCTTATAAAAGTCTATCTTACAACTTTCTTATCGTCTGCTGAGGCTATTGGGGAGGCAACAGCTACTGGGGAGGCAATCTCAAATCCACCTTGATCACCCTCTCCCTGCTCCAAGGAGCCCACAGGCAGTGGTATCTCTGGCATCTCCTCTTGCCTCTCCACCTGTCTCTCTTGCTGAGTCTCCTCCTCATTTACCTGCATGGCTAAAAACTTTCTGACTTTCTTTGACCCCTTTCTTTGCGCTTTTCTGAGAGGCATCTCTGCAAGTCTTACTGTGAAAAAGATTCTCAAACAATGACAATTAGGTGGGACGTCCTCGATGGACACATGGTCCATTGGCGATATTGAGACCACCTTTTTTACTCACCTTATGTCCCCTCTGTCAAGCTTCCGGGTTTACCGTTTGCAGGAGTTCCCACGGTACCCGCAAGAGTCATTACAGATATCGCACGGATATCGCACTGGCATCTGCGTTCATACAATGTTGCAACGCTCACCAAAAAGTGCTCGTCACTCTTGGAGAAATTCAAAAATGTTTGAATTTTCTCCCGACCGTACAAAGTTACACGACTACCTGCCGTTAGCACCACGGAGGTCCACGAATGCCGTACTGTTATCGCAGGAGGTTCCCACGATGTTAAACTCTTGTTAAGTCTTGCGTCAGGTCGCACCGTGAGAAAGCCCTTTGAGGGTCTGTGTGTGTGAGTCTGTCTGTGCGTGTGTGTGTGAGTCTGTGTGTGTATGTGTGACTGAGAGTATGCGTGTGAGTCTGAGAGTCTGTGTGTGTGTGTGAGTCTGTGTCTGTGTGTGTGTGTGTGTGTGTGTGTGTGTGTGTGTGTGTGTGTGTGTGTGTGTGTGTGTGTGTGTGTGTGTGTGTGTGTGTGCGCGCGCGCATCTGTGTGTGTGCGCATCTGTGCGTGTGAGTGTCTGTGTGAGATGGAGGGTGTGTGTGTGATCAACAAATAATAAATAGTACAAATAATATAGTCTTTCATAGTTCAGAGCTTATTTGTTTTGTGTAATAGCCTGATGGCTGTCAGGAAGAAGCTGTTCCTCAATGCGGATGTTACAGTTTTCAGTTTGCAAAAGTCGGACGTGGCTCCAGAAGTCGGGCATAAGTAAGTCAGTCCACAAGCCGTGATTCAGACTGTCAGTCCGGAGGCCATGAGTGAGTGAGTGAGTCCAGAGACCATGAGTTAGTCCCAAGGCAGTGAGTGAGTCCAGAGGCCATGAGTAGGTCGCTCACCTCCCCCCCCCCCCCCCCACTACTGACATACCCCACCTCAAGACGCTGCCCTCCACCTGGCTATAGGATGCTCCCCCTCCTGAAGCCGACCCCATCCCCCGCTGCAGGACCCCCTCATCAGCCCACGAGAGCCCCCGCCTGAAGCCGTCCCACTCCCTCGGCTGCAGGACATTTGCCACCCCCCACCCCACCCCGACAGCCCCGGCCTCAAAAAAATGTTTTGCACAAATTCTTCAGTGAGTCCGGAGGATTGAGAATTACAACAAAACAATGGAATTCTTTAATTTGCCATAGCCAAGAAATGGAAGGATGCACCTTGATGATGACAATCCAGAATTGCTGCAGGAATTGCAATACGATAGAACTGAAGAACAGCAATTTGTTGAGGTGAATGGGCATCTGCTGAATGCTGAGCAGAGAGCAGTGTATGCACTCAATTTAACAGAAGGTGAAGACATTCCCCTTCAGCAGACCCAATTCCCCATTCAATCAAGTTTTGCTATGAAGATCCATAAAGCACAAGGCCAAACAATGCAGAAGGTGTTGATCTACCTTGAAAAATCGGTATTTCAGCATGGAAAACTATGTGGCTCTTAGCCGAGGAAAGATGAAGGGAAATGTCAAAGTTTTCCTGAATTATGCAACATCGACCAAGAATGTTGTAATTAAAAGCGTGCTTCGTTGAATGATAACTTCTGAGATAAATTCTCAGATTTTCTTTGTTAAAATTTGACCGCTCAATCTCTCTATATTTAAATTATATATTTTTTATCAACAGCAAAGAGACATAAAGGCGCAGTGAGCAGCAACAAGAGACACAACAAGAAAGAACTTAATAATTCTCATCTTTAACATGTAAATTGTTCTTATATTTTAAAAGTCATTCACATTTTAAACTTTAATAAATCCTTTTTCCACTTTCATGCCTGTGTGTTCTTCATTACAAAGGGAATCTAATAGGCAGGAATGGCTGCTCTGTGGGAGAGCCACTAAAAATGCATGGGGAAGGTTGTGGGGAGGTGGACCGAATGTGTGGGGGGAGGGGAATGGCAAGGAGCAGATTGCGGGGTGAAGGGAGGAGGGGTGACTGAGTGAACTGCCAGCGTACCAGGCGTGAGTGACTGCACTGCCAGCCCACCAGCTGTAAGTGACTGAACTGCCAGCCCACCAGCCATGAGTGACTGCACTGCCAGCCCACGAGCCGTGGGTATGTGAACTGCCAGCCCACCAGCCGTGAGTAAGTGAACTGCCAGCCCACCAGCTGTAAGTGACTGAACTGCCAGCCGCCAGCTGTAAGTGACTGAACTGCCAATCGACCACCAGCCGTGAGTGACTGCACTGCCAGCCCACCAGCCTCAAGTGAACTGCCAGCTCACCAGCTGTAAGTGACTGAGCTGCCAGTCCACCAGCCGTGTGTGACTGCACTGCCAGCCCACCAGCCGAGAGTAAATTAACTGCCAGCTCACCAGCTGTAAGTGACTGAACTGCCAGCCCACCAGCTGTGAGTGACTGCACTGCCAGCCCACCAGCCTTAAGTGAACTGCCAGCCCACCAGCTGTAATTGACTGAACTGCCTGCCCACCAGCCGCGAGTGACTGCACTGCCAGCCCACTCACCGTGAGTAAGTGAACTGCCAGCCCACCAGCCGTGAGTGACTGCACTGCCAGCCCACCAGCCGTGAGTAAGTGAACTGCCAGCCCACCAGCTGTAAGTGATTGAACTACCAGCCCAATAATCCATTCAGTCCACCCTCGCCCCCATCTCTCTCTCACAGAGTCTGTCACCTGTTTTGGGCAGAATTTCTGGCAGTTTCTCAGCTGCCAGCCTGCCAGGTCTGAGTGACTATACTGCCAGGCCTCAGTGACTGAGCTGCCTGGCCTCAGTGATTGAACTGCCAGCCCAAGAATCCATTCGGCCCACAATGTCCATACTAGTTCTCTGGAAACCAGTTCCTTCAGCGCACAACACCCATACTAGCGCAACAGAACCGCCCCCCCCACGCCCACCATTGGCCAGCAATATTGGAATTGGTGGAGAGGTGGAATATTGCGTTGGGTGGCCAACCTCCTGTGTGATGCTGGGACCCAACGGGTCCCAATTAGTCTAGTATTATTAGTAATTGAGGTAATTGAGCCGCCAAAGCTCCAGAGAAAGCAATCTAAGTTTGTTCAACCTCTCCTTATAACTAAGAACTTTGGATCCAGGCATCATCCTGGTAAATTCTTCCTGCCTTCTCTCCAAAGCTCCACATCCTCCCTGTAATGAGGCAACCAGAAATACACCACAATACTCCAAATAGGTCTAACCAAACTTTTATAAAGTTGCAACATGACTTCCTGCCTTTATGTTACATTTATCATGTTTTCAGGACATCCCATAGTATGCCTTGGCCAATAAGCAGTTTCTAGATCCCACTGTTTCACCCTAGTGCTCAATGGCTTGTTTGCAAGCTTCGATAGGGACAACACTCGATAGGGGCCTTTTCTCTGCTCCCCTATACTCAGGCCGCTATAACTCTGATGGTATTGCAATCTCCGTCACCGAGGCTGATGTCAGAAGTTCCTTCAGGAGGGAGAACTTTCAGAATGCATTTGGACCTGATGGTGTGCCTGGTCGCATTCTCAACACTTGTATGGACCAACTGGCTGGTGTTTTCATGGACATCTCATTACTGAGGTCTGATGTTCCCAACTGCTTTAGAAGAGTATCAATATTACCAGTGCCTCAACGATTACCGATCAGTGGCACCAACGTCCTTCTGAAAAAGAGTCTTGACCAAAAATGTCACCTATTCCTTTTCTCTGAAGATGCTGTCCGACCTGCTGAGTTACTCCAGTTTTGTCTGTCCATGGTGATGAATTGCTTTGAGGGGTTGATTATGTGCATATCAACTCCTACCTTAGCAAGAACCTGGACCTGGTACAATTTGCCTAACAGCACAATAGACCGATGACGGATGTGATTTCGCTGGCTCGGCATTCAACACCACCATCCCCTTCAAGCTTGCTACCAAGCCCCGGGAACTGAGTCACTGTGCTTCCCTTTGCAACCGGATCCTTGACTTCCTCATCAATACACAATACACAATACCCATATGCAAATAAAAACATTTCTTCCATCGAACGTGTCCAATGACAGGCAGCTCGATTTGTTACTAATACCTATGAGAGAGAGAAGCAAGTGTTACCAAACTTCTGAATTCACTGAGGTGGAACCCTCTCCAAGACAGACATAAAGCTCACCGTTTTACCTGTTTTTACAAAATGTTAAATGGTCAGCTCGGCATAGATTATCAAACCTACACCAAACCTATTAGGAACAGACGAGGGCATTCAATCCAATTTGTGATACCAACTACCAAGACAGATGTGTACAGCAATTTATTCTTCCCCCACACAATTAAAGCAAGGAATAGTCTTCACCAATAGTTTCCCAACCAGACGCAACTAAATTTAAGGTTGCTCTTTTTCTGCAAGAACCCTTTTTTGCCTAAGTCCACCCTCCACCACCTCCAGTTTAAATTCCATTTGGAATATTTATGGAGGACCAGGAAACCAAGAACCAAGAACAGAACACAATCGGCACAAATTAACAACAAGACTCCTCCTCCTCCTCGATAATCATCAGCACAGGGACACCACAAGGCTATGTGCTCAGTCCCCAACTCTACTCACTCTATATCCATGTGACTGTATAACCGGTCAGTTCCAACTCCATCTTCAAATTCACCAACAACACTACATCTGTTAGACGAATTATGGGTAATGATGAGTCAGAGTATAGGGGGAAGATCAATCGCCTGTTTGAATCGTGGCAGAACAAACAACGTTGCTCTCAATATCAGTAAATCCAAGGAAATGATTGTTGACTTCAAAAGACGAAGGCCGAAGATCCACAAAGTTGCCCTCATTGACACGTTGGTGGTGGAGAGAATTATCAACTTCAAGTTCCTGGTGTGTAAATCACTGAAGATCTGTACTGGACTCAGCACATCAATGCATTCATACTGTTCAACAATGCCTCTACTTCCTTAGAAGATTGGGAGATTTGCTATGTGGACAATACTAAACATAACTAAACAACAGATAAACCTCCGACATTTTCGTCACCTCCAACGGGATCCCACCACTGTCCACATCTTCCCATCTCCTCTCCTTTCAGCTTTCCGCAGTGACCGCTCCCTCCGTAACTCCCTGGTCAATTCGTCCCTTCCCACCCAAACCACCCCCTCTCCTGGTACTTTCCCTTGCAACCGCAGGAAATGCTACACTTGACGCTTTATCTCCCCCCTTGACTCCATCCAAGGACCTAAGCAGTCTTTCCAGGTGCGCCAGAGGTTCACCTGCACCTCCTCCAACCTCATCTATTGCATCCGCTGCTCTAGGTGTCAGCTACTCTGCATCGGTGAGACCAAGCGTAGGTTTGTCGATCGCTTCGCCCAACACCTCCGCTCAGTTTGCAATAACCAACCTGATCTCCCAGTGGCTCAGCACTTCAACTCCCCCTCCCATTCCGAATCCGATCTTTCCGTCCTGGGCCTCCTCCATGGCCAGAGTGAGTCCCTCCGCAAATTGGAGGAGCAGCACCTCATATTTCGCTTGGGTAGTTTACACCCCAGCGGTATGAACATTGACCTCTAATTTCAGGTAGTCCCTACTTTCTCCTCCCCTTCTCAGCTCTCCCTCAGCCCACTGGCTCCACCTCTTCCTTTCTTCTTCCCGCCCCTCACACCCTTAATCAATCTGAAGAAAGGTTTCGACCCGAAACTTTGCCTATTTCCTTCGCTCCATAGATGCTGCCTCACCCGCTGAGTTTCTCCATCATTTTTGTCTACCTTCGATTTTTCCAGCATCTGCAGTTCTTTCTGGTTAAGTAAGCTGGGACTCTACTCTTTGGAGTTTAGAAGAATGAGAGGCGATCTCATTGAAACGTATAAGATCGTGAGGGGCCTTGATCGGGTGGATGCACCGAGGATGTTCCCAATGATCGGGGAGGCTAGAACTAGGGGACATAGTTGCAGAGTGAGGGGGGGCTCTTTTAAAACTGAGATGAGGAAGAACTTCTTCACCCAGAGGGTGGTTAGTTTGTGGAATTCACTGCCCCAGGGAGCAGTGGAAGCAGAAACGTTAAATATATTTAAGTCAAAAATAGATGGTTTTTTAGCTGCCAAGGGGATAAGGGGCTACGGGGAGAGGGCAGGGATATGGACCTAGGTATGGTTAGTATAGTAGACCTGAGTGATCTCCTGGACAAGTGTCGATCGCCTGGATTGGGGTCGGAGAGGAATTTCCCGGATTTTTTTCCCGAATTGGACCTGGGTTTTTATCCGGTTTTTTGCCTCCCCCAGGAGATCACGCGATTCTTGGGGTGGAGAGGGGTGATAGCGGTATAGAGGGGAGGGTAGTGTCTTGTGTTCTGTGTCTTGTGTCTACTGTTTGTGGGTAAGTGTGTCTGTTTAGTGTTCAGCCATGAGTGAATGGCGGTGCGGGCTCGACGGACCTGGTGGTCTACTCTCGCACCTACTTTCTATGATTCTATGATTCTATAACTCTCCAGGTCAGGAATTATAGAAAGATGCCAAATAAAAAGATCTTTTCTCTTTTGCAACCATGATTTGCCTGAGTGGAAACTTCACAGGAACAATTCATGTTGAATACTGCAGAGCATAGAAAGGCGATGTAAAAAACCTGATCATTTTTTCAAATATTAGATGGGTAAAAACATAACATTACCAGTCAAATCAGTAGCATACCTTTTCTTCCATAAAACATTTGATTAAAATGAGCTTCTGAAACATTGTCAACCTTTCGTTCCAGTGTCCTCTGATAACATAACCATCCACTTCTTCCTGAGGAACTGGTTTATAAGGTGGTAATCTGCTCACATAACCTCCCCAAGTTGAAGGGTTGATACTAAGATCGAGACGTCCTAGAAAATTAGATTACAAATGTTATCAAATATTCGGCTGCATCAGATTTTGAAAGTAAGCTGTTACATATTCATTATCATGTGAAATAATGTAGTTGATGTAAGAAACAATATTTTCTAATAAAATAAAACAGGTACTACTGCAAATCACTTAAATGCTAATGGTTGGCCTGTTCTATCAAGGAAAGCCTACAGAATATATCTATAATCTCAAATTGTGAAGTAGCCGCAGTATGTAACGAATTAAAAGAGAAACTATAGTAAGGGTGAACACATTTAATCGTGTGTTTAAATCTCTTGCATAAACTGAAGTTTGTCATAGATAGCATAAAAATGAGTGGATGATGTTGATGTTAATGCCAATTAGTAATGTTAAAAGATGTTGCAATCTCCTGTGGAACACATAGTAAAATAGTTGTAATTTACCTAATTTAGCAGTTATGGGAGTTGCAGTTATTTCTATTGTAATCCCTCTAAAGCCTGGCAAATTCTCTTCGAGATCACAACACATATGCCACGTTGCATTTGTCAGCCAATGTTCTGGTGATTTTGGAGGATATTCCTAAAAAATATAAAATGGAAATTCAATATCATATTGTTTATTTCAAGGAAACAATCATTTACTGGTATCTACAGGCAGTGGACTTCTCTTCCTTGGATGTGAGTACCAATGTTATTCCTTTGTTTAAGAAAGGAAGTGGAGATAATCCAAGAAATTATTGGCTGGTGAGCCTCACAGGAAACAGTGAGAGAAATTCTTTGGGGATAGGATTTACTTACATTTGGAAGAGATTTGGATAATTAGGGACAGTTAGCACGGCTTTGTCTGTGACAGGTCATTCAATTCAATTCAATTCAATTCAATTCAATTTATTGTCATTTGGACCCCTTGAGGTCCAAACGAAATGCCGTTTCTGCAGCCATACATTACAAACAAATAGACCCAAGACACAACATATTTTACATAAACATCCATCACATTGCTGTGATGGAAGGCCAAAAAAACTTCTCTCTCCACTGCACTCCCCCCCCCCCCCCGATGTCAGATTCAAAGTCAAAGCCCCCGGCGGGCGATGGCGAATTGTCCCGTGGCCATTTAAGCCACGTCGGGTGATGCAAGGTCGCACACCGGGTCTTGGTGTTAGAGCCCCCGGCGTGCGCTCGCAGAGTCCCGCCGCCATTCCAAGCCGCGCGGGGCGGTGCTGTAAGGCCCCGCTCCAGGAGCTCTTCAACCCCGCAACTCGGGCGGGAGAAGTCGCCGTTGCGGGAGCCCTGAAAAGCGGTCTCCCTCCAGGTACCCGCGGGCTCCCGGTGCCGTCCGCCAAACCCGCAGTTGCAGCCACCGAATCTCCGGGGGTCGGGTCGCAGCAGCGTCCACCACAGCTCCACCCGCTCTGGACTCGGCCAGCTCCGCGACGGTGAGGTGAGTAGTCAGCACCAGAGCCCCCGGTTTTCCTGTTGGAGGCCGCTCCTCGTTGCAGCCCCAACGACAACGGAGACCCGACAAAGAAAAGGTCGGGTCTCCCGTGCAGGGAGAGATTTAAAAGTTACCCCCAACCCCCCCACACCACCCCCACCCCCCCACACACATACCCCAACAAAAATAACAAAAACTACATAAAAACATAGACATAAAATAATAAAAACGCAGACAGACTGCAGAGGCCACTGCTGACGAGAGCCGCGCCGCCTACCGGATGTCTTACTAACATGTCATGTCTTACTAACGATTGAATATTTTGAGGAGATGCATAGAATCCACAGTGATTTAGTAGTTTTGATTCAGAACTGTCTTACCCACAAAAGATATATAAGTTGGTTGGAAGTTTGCAGATGACACCAAACTTGGTGGAATTGCAGACAGTAAAGTAGGCTGTCAAAGGAATCAACATGAAATAGATTGGTTACAGACATGGGACAATAATTGGCAGATGGAGTTTAATTCAAGCAAGTGTGAGATATTGCACTTTGGGAAGTCGAATGTAAGAAGACAGAATATGGTTAATTACAAGTTCCTTAACACCAATAATGTATAGAGGGATCTTAGGATCCAAGTCCATAGCTCCTTGAAAGAAACAACACAAGTAGATAGAGTGGTAAAGATGGTGTGCTTGCCATCATTGGTCAGGGCGTTGAGTATAAGAGTCAAGAAATCATGCTGCAGTTTTTAAAAACTTTGATTCAATCCCATTTGGAGGATTACATTCAGTTCTAGTCATCATAACATAAATCTCCAGAGACTTTGGAAAGGGTGCCAAAGTGGTTTACCAGAATGGTGCTTGGATTAGAGGGTATTACCTATAAGGAGAGGCTGGACAAACTTAGACTCGTTTTTCTAAAGCATCATAGGTTGAGTGGAGACCTGATATAAGTATATAAAATTGTTAGAGAAATAGAAAGTATAGACACTCAGAACCCTTTTCCCAGGATGGAAATGTCAAAGACTAGAGGGTGCGCTTTGAGATCAGAGGGGGAATGTTGAAAGAAGATATGCAGGGAAGGTATTTTACCCAAAGAGTGGTGGGTGCCTACAATGCCAGTGAGATAATGGAAGCAGATATGATAGGAGCATTTAAGAGGCTTTTAGATCGGCACAAGGATATACAGAAAATCAAGGGATATGGATAGTGGATAAAGGTAGATGAGATTAGTTTAATTTGCCGTTGTGTTCCACACAGACATAGTGGGTTCTGTACTTTATGTTCTATGTTGTTGGTGGTAAAGATCATGGGTGTGGGAGGTGTTGTTACAGTTGCATGGAGAAGTAATAGAGTCCATTTGTTGCTGACACACATGGCAGCCACAATATACAGCTGGTTAGAGACATAGAGTGATACAGTATGGAAACAGGCCTTTCGCCCAACTTGCCCACACAAGGCAACATGTCCCAGCTACACTAGTCCCACCTGCCAACATTTGGTCCATATCCTTGGTCCACATCCCTCCACACCTATCCAATCCATGTACCTGTCCAACTGCTTCTTAAATGTTCGCATAGTCCCTGCCTCAACTACCTCCTCTGGTAGTTTGTTCCATACATCCACCACCCTTTGTGTGGAAATGGTACCCCTCAGATTCCTATTAAATATTTTCCCCTTCACCTTAAACCTATATCCTTTGGTCCTCAATTCACCTACTCTGGGCAGGAAACACTGTGCATCTACCCGATCTATTCATCTCATGATCTTATATACCTCTATAAGATCACCCCTCATCCTCCTGTGCTCCAAGAGACAGAGTCCCAGCCGACTCAACCTTTGCCTGGAGCTCAGACCCTCGTGTCCTGGCAACATCCTCGTAAATCTTCTCTGTACACTTTCCAGCTTGACAACATCTTTCCTATAACACATTGCCCAGAACTGAACACAATACTCTAAATGTGGCCTCACCAATGTCTTACACAACTGCAACATGACCTCCCATCCTCTGTACTCAGGCTAATCTATCTCTTTCTATAAGATCCCCCCCTCAGTCTTCTAAATTCTAGCGAGTACAAGCCGAGTCTATCCAGTCTTTCTTCATATGAAAGTCCTGACATCCCAGCAATCAGTCTGGTGAACCTTCTCTGTACTCCCTCTATGGCAAGAATGTCTTTCCTCAGATTAGGAGACCAAAACTGTACGCAATACTCCAGGTGTGATCTCACCAATACCCTGTACAACTGCAGTAGAACCTCCCTGCTCCTATACTCAATTCCTTTTGCTATGAATACTAACACACCATTCGCTTTCTTCACTGCCTGCTGCACCTGCATGCCTACTTTCAATGACAGGTGTACCATGACACCCAGGTCTCGTTGCATCTCCCCTTTTCCTAATCGGCCACCATTCAGATAATAGTCTACTTTCCTGTTTTTGCCACCAAAGTGGAAAACCTCACATTTATCCACATTATACTGCATCTGCCATGCATTTGCCCACTCACCCAACCTATCTAAGTCACCTTGCAGCCTCCTAGCATCCTCCTCACAGCTAACACTGCCCCCCAGCTTCGTATCATCAGCAAACTTGGAGATGTTGCATTCAATTTCCTCGTCCAGATCATTAATATATATTGTAAAAAGCTGGGGTCCCAGCACTGAGCCTTGCGGTACCCCACTAGTCACTGCCTGCCATTCTGAAAAGGACCGGTTTACTCCTACTCTTTGCTTCCTGTCTGCCAGCCAGTTCTCTATCCACATCAATACTGAACCCCCAATACCGTGTGCTTTAAGTTTGCATACTAATCTCTTATGTGGGACCTTGTCGAAAGCCTCTGAAAGTCCAGATATAATACATCCACTGGTTCTCCCTTATCCACTCTACTAGTTACATCCTCGAAAAATTCTATAAGATTCGTCAGACATGCTTTACCTTTCATAAATCCATGCTGACTTTGTCCAATGATTTCACCACTTTCCAAATGTACTGCTATCCCATCTTTAATAACTGACTCTAGCATTTTCCCCACTACCGATGTTAGACTAACTGGTCTGTAATTCCCCATTTTCTCTCTCCCTCCCTATTTAAAAAGTGGGGTTACATTAGCTACCCTCCAATCCTCAGGAACTACTCCAGAATCTACAGAGTTTTGAAATATTATCACTAATGCATCCACTATTACTGGGGCTACTTCCTTAAGTACTCTGGTATGCAGCCTATCTGGCCCTGGGGATTTATCGGCCTTTAATCCATTCAATTTACCTAACACCACTTCCCGACTAACCTGGATTTCACTCAGTTCCTCCATCTCATTTGACCCCTAGTCCCCTGCTATTTCCGGCAGATTATTTATGTCTTCCTTAGTGAAGACAGAACCAAATTAGTTATTCAATTGGTCTACCATGTCCTTGTTCCCCATGATCAATTCATCTGTTTCTGACTGCAAAGGACCTACATTTGTTTCAACTAATCTTTTTCTCTTCGCATATCTATAAAAACCTTTGTAGTCAGTTTTCTGTTCCCTGCCAGTTTTCTTTCATAATTTTTTTTCCCTTTCCTAATTAAGCCCTTTGTCCTCCTCTGCTGGACTCTGAATTTCTCCCAGTCCTCTGGTAGGCTGCTTTTTCTGGCTAATTTGTATGGAGGCAAATTGTATGGAGGGAAATAATTTCTAATGGGGGCAAATGTGCCAAAAGCCTATTTGACCACCTGATCTACCTGTGACTCCAGCTTCAGGGAACTATGCACCTGCAATCCTAGATCCCTCTGCTCTATAACACTACCCAGACCCCGACCATTCACTGTGTAGGTCCTGCCCATGCTAGACTTCTCAAAACGTAACACCTCACATTTTCCTGCATTCAATTTCTTTAACCATCTCTCAGCCCACTTGACCAATTGATTAAGATCCTGCTGCAAAACCACCTACTTTTGTATCATATACAAACTTTCTTATCTTGCCGTGTAGGTTCTCATCCAAATCACTGATATAGATGACAAACAGTAATGGCCTAAAACCGAACCTTGAGGCACACTACTAGTCACAGGTACTGGTTGAGGGAATCAATGTTTAGTGTGTTGGAGGAAATGCCAGGGGTACTTTGCCCTGGAGCTTCTAAAGTGTTATTTGAGCTCATTAAGCCAGGCAAATGGACACTATCTCATCACACTCCTGGCCTGAGCCTTCTATATCATGGAAAGGTGCTGGAGTGTCAGAAATGGATCACTCATTGCAGTGAATTGAATTCCTGATCTGCTTTTGTACCAACTGTATTTATATGTTTGATCCAGTTGAGTTTCTGGTAATTAGTAACCTTGGGATCTTGATGATAAATGATATGGTGATGGTAACTCATGGTATGTAAAACAGAGTTAACCAGACTTCCTCTTGTTAGAGAGGGTTACTGGTTGGGAATTTGTGTGACAAGAATGTTACTTGCCCTTAGGAACACCTGCAGTGCTGGCCTGGGACTTGGATGATTAAACTTCGACAGTATTGTTCTTTGTGTGAGGAACTAGTGACATATTTTTTTCCTATTGATGTTCATGGGGCTCAGTCTAACTATAAGTCAAACGGGTGTGTGGCACAGCTGAGAACAATTCCCTACATTCTATTTTACCTTTGCTTTCCCTACTGCACTTCAGTTTAACTTAATTTTATTTATTCATCCATTCTGATTGGATACCATGCAAAACAAAATTGTAACAATAATAAACCTAAACCTAAAGACTTTGATGCCGCACTCAAATCAATCAATGACATCAAGGCAATCAATTTCATCGTATTTCTGGAATTTTATTCTTTGCCCAGTTTAGTACCAAGACTCTAATAAAGTTAAGAGACAAGGATTCTGGTGAAATCCATATTGAACTTTGGTAAGCAATTTATTATGAAGTGCCATTTTGTAGCGTACTGACACTTTTCTTCAATTTTGAGATGATTCCTTAGACTCATTAGTTGGACTAGATCATCTTGTTTATTTTGAACAGGAAATGTGTGCTTTTCCATATTGATGGGTAGTTGCCAGTTTGTACTTGAACAACTGAGCTAATCATAGCCCCTCCCCTCTCTAACCTGCCATTCTTTGTTCTCCACTCCTTTCACCCAGCTTTCTACCCCCCCCCCCCTCCATTCCCCCACAATCAGTCTGAAGAAGGGTCCCAACCCGAAATGTCATGCATCCATATTCTCCAGAAATGCTGTCTAACCTGCTGATTTACTCCCTTTGACCTAGGGTCATAGCTAGTTCAAGAGCATATCTTTAATATGACAGGCTGCATATTTCATACACGACCATACAGCATTTGTTTTGATGCCACAATTAGTGAATCTAATGTGTTTGAGCCATTCTGTTGACGGTGGGAATTTAAGGTGGAATCCAAAGCTACATTTCACCACTCTTTATTCCTGTTTAATTTATCACAAAAATTAAAAAAATGAACAATAATTAATCAATAATCAAAATACTGGAAACTAAAGTAGTGGCTCAGTGATGTAGAGTGATGTGGTTCTCAAATTGGGTTGCTCTTTAAGAAAATAGTCCATTAGTAGTATTACCTGGATTATTTTATGGACACCAATCAGAAACAATGGAATATAAACATAGTGATAATATTACAGCTGGACAAGTTTACAAACCCAATGCTCTGCTTTGAAACAACATTCAGCTAGGTTAGTATTTCAAATGACTTCATTACATGTTGTTCAGATCAATAAAGCTGAATTTCCAGCATGTACCTTTTCCAAGCTTCCTACTCCCCTGAGGAAAAAGTTCCATTCAGCATCTGTGATTTTATTGTCCTGCCGCAGGATTTCAGTGCACAGCAAGAAACTGTAGACAAGTTTGTGTTGTTCAAAGAGGCCTCTGGAAATATTAGTGTATATGGCAAATAATGTTGTCTTTAACAGTATCTTCAGACGCTTCTGCAGGTTATAGGTCTTGTCAGACGATTCAATGGTTATATTAAATAACTATCAAAAGAAAATAGAGCATTTAATAATAATTTATTGCAAATGAACTCTATATGAATATTTGTTCTTCATTTGAAGAACCAAAACAATCATTTTTTTATTGTCGACAAGTGCTTATGGTAATGAAAGCACAAAGTCAGTCAGGTTTATCCATTGATCTCTGGTGATCAAGTCCTCTTACAGATTGGAGAGTGGGAAATCGAAAATTGGCATCTGTTTAAACCGGGTGCTATGCAATCTATACACTCAGGGATTTGAATTATAAAAATGAAGCAGAAACTCAAATATCTTAATGTCTATCAAATAAAATAGTATTAATTTGGACAGTAAAATGTTTTAAGGAAGGTCAATTTTGCTAAGAATATTGAAACACTGGCAGTGCTGTCATTTGAGATATGCCAATAAGATACTGGAACAGACAATAATGATGTTGTTAATTATTTTTGTCCATTATGCTGTTTATAATACATTGGGTAAAAAGTTGTTCATTTCCAATTAATCTTGTGCAAATAGTTTTATATCACTTCTGCTTTTAATTAGCCATATGTCAATATAACATTGTCAAGAGGTTAAACAAATATTCCCAGTTCTTTGTCCTCCTCTCCATTGTGTAAGAATTGTGTAAGATCAGCCTCGACTGAATTTACTTCTTCTGTTTTTCTCATTCCCTTGACAATCCATTTAAACTGCCTAACAGTCCTGAAGGAATAAAAATTGAGTATGACAGTTTGAGAAACAGCATATATGGAAATAGCCATTCCAATAACCTATGCATTTTAATTTCAAGTAATTGCAACAGATTACTAATCACAATTTTCAGAATGTTGTGTTTATGACTTTCCGAATCTCATTCTCATGTGACCCTACTGAGCCCTGTTTCAGGATAGCCAATTTCAAATGAAATAGGTCTGAGAAACCTTATTTACTTGTAACCTTACAAAGAATACAATTTAAAGGTACTTGCAAAGGAATCATAGTCAAATCAAGTAAATTCCCAGTCAATGGTCTCTTAAGCAATTTAAACCTGTAATCACTGAATAGTAGATATTGTCTAATCTTAGCCAGCAGCGCAACGAGCATTATTGGCTGCAAATCAGTATATTTTCAACAATGAAACGTACACCTTTAAAGTTTTTCCAGTAATAAACAGTGCATTCAGAAAGTATTCAGAGCCCTTCACTTTTTCCACGTTTTGTTATGTTACAGCCTTATTTTAAAATGGATCAAATTCATTTTTTTAATCATCAATCTACACACAATACCCCAGAATGAAGAAGCGAAAACAGGCGTTTAGAAATTTTTGCAAAGTAATTAAAAAGAAATACTGAAATATCACTTTTACATAAGTATTCAGACCCTTTGCTGACACTCAAAATTGATCTTAGGTTCATCCTGTTTCCATTAATTATCCTTGAGATGTTTCTGCAACATGATTGGAGTCCACCAGTGGTAAATTAAATTGATTGGACATGATTTGGAAAGGCACACACCTGTCTATATAAGGTCCCACAGTTGACAGAGCATGTCAGAGCAAAAATCAAGCCATGAAGACAAAGGAATTGTCCATAGACCTCTGAGACACAGATCTGGGGAAGGGTATAAAACAATTACTGCAGCATTGCAGGTCCTGAAGAGCACAGTGGCCTCCGTCATTCTTAAATGGAAGAACTTTGGAACCACCAGGACTCTTCATAGATCTGGCCGCCCGGCCAAACAGCAATCGGGGGAGAAGGGCCTTGGTCAGGGAGGTAACCAAGAACCCAATGGTCACTCTGACTCTGACAGAGCTCCAGTTCTCTGTGGTGATGGGAGAACCTTCCGGAAGGACAACTATATCTGCAGCACTCCATTAATCAGGCCTTTATGTGGCCAGACGGAAGCCACTCCTCAGTAAAAGGCACATGACAGCCCGCTTGGAGTTTTCCAAAAGGGTTGTTTTCTCTGGTGTTCTGGTCTAATGAAGCCAAGATTGAACCCTTTGGCCTGAATGCCAAGTGTCACATCTGGAGGAAACCAGGCACCGCTCATCACCTGGCCAGTACCATACCGACGATGAAGCATGGTGGTGCAGCATCATGCTGTGGGGATGTTTTTCAGCGGCAGAAACTGGGAGCCTAGTCAGGATCGAGAGAAAAATGAACAGAGCAAAGTACAGAGAGATCCTTGATGAAAACCTGCTCCTGAACATTCTGGACCTCAGACAAGGGCGGAGGTTCACCTTCTAACAAGACAACGACCGTAAGCACACAGCCAAGACAATGCAGGAGTGGCTTTCTGACAAGTCTGTGAATGTTCTTGAGTGGCCCAGCCAGAGCCCAGACTTGAACTCGATCGAACATCTCTGGAGGGACTTGAAAATAGTTGTGCATCCATGCTCCCCATCCAACCTGACAGAGCATGAGAGGATCTGCAGAGCAGAATGGGAGAACTTACCCAAATACAGGTGTGCCAAGCTTGTAGCGTCATAGCCAAGAAGACTTGAGGCTGTAATCACTGCCAAAGGTGCCTCAACAAAGCACTGAGTAAAGGGTCTGAATACTTATGTAAATGTGATATTTCAGTTATTTCTTTTTAATTACTTTTCAAAAATGCCTAAACACCTGTTTTCGCTTTTTTATTATGGGGTATTGTATGTAGATTGATGATTTAAAAAAAATAATGTAATCAATTTTAGAATAAGGCTGTAATGTAACTAAATGTGGAAAAAGTGAAGAGGTCTGGATACTTTCTGAATGCATTGTACATGCCCAAAATAAAAAAACACAGAATATTAAAGACCATAAAATTAGTTTGAAGTACCTATTTTAGAAACATTACCGAATAAAAATGCAAACCTGTTTGAAGTATTTTAAAGAAAACTGGTACATTGGATCTATTTCAGACAAGCTGGCAACTACAAAATACATAACGGATCCACGAGCAGCCACAGGACGATATTTCTCACGAGCAGAATTAATTTTTTCTTCAGTGGCCTCAGCTTCTTCCAGTCGCACTTTAATAGCACCTGAAGTAACCTATGTAAAAGCACAGTTATGTCAATTTTTAGAATAAAGATCATGCCAATTTTGTTAATATTTCTTTTTGCTATCCCTAATCTTTTAACAATTTTATGAATCCATGCTATGATTGATCTAGTTAATCATAACAATTAAATACAAGAGCAAGGAATGTCTGGCATTTGAAGACATACAGCATAACTTCCAGTGATGTATGTTTGTTTAAGTACAAAGCTCCAAAAGGAAAAAATATCCATCCAAATTGTAACATGGTCTCCCTTTAGTCCAATGAGTTTTCATAATACTTTGTCCCTTATTACAAATTCTCTTTCTTTTTGCACTGATAAAACAAGCTCCATAAAAACAAATTACCTTTGACTCTTGAAGAGTTTTTATTAGTTCCTCATTATCCAGAATGTTACCTTCTGAAGTAAAAAGCAGCTTCAAGATTCTATCTTCAATAGCTTTCAACTGATTTTTATCAGAGTTAATTTGAACAATTAGCTGATTTCTTTGTTCTTCAAGTTCAGGTTTCTCTATTCTTACAACATCACTGTAAAAGAGCACACCAAGAGACTCATACAATGGCAAACAATATAAAACAATATAGGAGCAAAGAGGTCCTTCTGCAGTTGTACAGAGCCCTAGTGAGACCACACCTGGAGTATTGTGTGCAGTTTTGGTCCCCTTATTTGAGGAAGGACATTCTTGCTATTGACGGAGTGCAGCCTAGGTTTACAAGGTTAATTCCCAGGATGGCGGGACTGTCATTTGCTCAGAGAATGGAGCAGCTGGGCTTGTACACTCTGGAGTTTAGAAAGATGAGAGGGGATCTCATTGAAACATATAAGATTGTTAAGGGCTTGGACACGCTAGAGGCAGGAAACATGTTCCCGATGTTGGGGGAGTCCAGAACCAGGGGCCACAGTTTAAGAATAAGGAGTAAGCCATTTAGAACGGAGATGAGGAAACACTGTTTCTTACAGATAGTGGTGAGCCTGTGGAATTCTCTGCCTCAGAGGAGAGTGGAGGCAGGTTCTCTGGATGCTTTCAAGAGAGAGCTAGGTAGGGCTCTTAAAAATAGCGGAGTCAGGGGATATGGGGAGAAGGCAGGAACGGGGTACTGATTGGGGGTGATCAGCAATTATCACATTGAATGGCGGTGCTCCCTCGAAGGGCCGAATGGCCTACTCCTGCACCTATTGTCTATTGTCTAAAACAACAAAAAGTAAATTACTGAAAGAACTCAGCATCTGTGGAGATGAATATCATTTTGGGCAGAGACCAATACTTAATACCAGGACTTAATACAGTCTGATTCTAATTAAAGAGATTCGGGAGTTTCTAAAATGTAATCATATCAAATAGGACACAATTTATTACAAAGCAATTATTTCAAAGCTTTGTGAGAAGATGACCATGATATATAAAGAAGGATGGTGGGTAGTCTAGTAGGCAGCATGATAAGATTCATAAATATTCATAAATATTAGTTAGGCCCAAGCTGGAATATTGTGTGCAGTGTTGATAGTCACACTACAGAAAGGCCATAGTGAGGAAGGAGTGAAGAATCATCCAGATACTGTCTGGGATGGAATGATACAGTTATGAAATTGTGATTGGCTCATTTTATTTTCTTTCGAGCAAAAGAGGGCTAAGGGTGACCTGAGAGATATGCAAAAATTATGAGAGGTATAGATAGGGTGGAATTCTTCTGTAAGGAAGAGTTCTAGGAGCAAAGGTCGCAGGTTTAAGGTGAGGAGTAAAAGGTTTAGAGGGGATCTAAAGACAAACTTTTTCACCCAAAGGATGGTCATAATCAGGAATGCACTTAAGAATGTGGTGGATGCAGTTACTTTCACAGCATTTAAAAATCATTTAATCAACCACATGAATTGCTATGGCATTATGAGCTCCAGACCAAGCACTGGTAAATGGGATTAGTATATACAGGTATCTGACAGCTGATACTGCATATTTCTGTGCAATAGAACTTTATGGCTCTTAGATTCTACAGAAAATAGTCCATCAAAAATTGGAGATTCAAAGTGTTCTGGAAATCATGCTAAGGTTAACTGTAAGGTTAATAATCTTTCCTTCCATTAAAACATTTTTTTTTTAAATAGGAGCATTAATGGCCATTCAGTCCTTTGATTCTGCTCTGCCATTCAATATAATCTTGATTCATATTGCTTATAGTTGTGAACTTGTGAAGCCTGTGGCTTTATGCACTGTAGGCAGAAATTCAACCATTTGATCAGGACATAAACAAACAAATGTTAACTTTATTTTTTTGGACGAAGCATTGCAACGTGCAGTTTCCTTACAGAATGCATAACTTTAATCCATAATACAAGCTTTCCCATCACGCACAATGCAAAACTATAGTAAAACTCAGAATTGATATCAACAATATTCTGCTGCTAATTCATTTCAAATCAGCTGTATTTTACGATTTTCCCAAGCGCTGTTGAATTTAAGAACAATGAATTCATTTCAGGAAAAGGATCTCTTGCATCCCACGTATATGTTTATAAACCGCAATTGTCATGATCTAAAACACACTTGACAATAAGGGAAATAAATTGACCAGTATCTATGTACTGTTATGATTGCATGGAGCTTTACAATCCCCTGGCATGAAGCTTAAAGAAAATCTTCTTCTTCGTTCGTGTGGCGTGCACAGCCTAAAGTTGTAGGACAACTTGTTCTATTTGATCTTCTGTTTGTGCACGTCGAGTTGATTGCATTAGTCGAAACAGGGCAGACCCCGTGAAGGTTGCAATCTTCCACCCCCTTAAAGAAAAAATGAAGGAACGCCACAACTATATTCATCACACCAGACCACAAGTAAAAGGGTAGAGTGGGATGAAAAATGTCAAAATATCTTGTAGGTATGTTGCAAAGCCTACCTGAAGCGTCTTTGAAAATCTGCCGCTGCGTGTGCGCGCGATTTTGGCGCCGTTTAGAGGGGGCGGGTTTAAAACGCGATTTTCTCTAAGCTGTTCAAATCGAAGATGTTCAGCCTAGTTAATTATTAACGAAAAATCGCTGGAAGACCCCGTCGCAAAAGCTATTATTAGGTTTAAAGGCCTCGTATAATAGTTATAGTAGTTTAAAAATCAATCTCTAAACCCGCGACCGCCAGCAACCGCAGAGTCTCATAAAGCAAATAGCAGAAGTTAGGTTGTATATTTTTACATTAAAAAGGGCTTCTAAAGATCCCTTTATACAAAATTTAATATTGCGAGTAGCTCAATTTGGGCCCATTATATCGCGCAGTATTTTTCTGGGCATTTGGGGCACAAATCTACCGCAATGTGAACGTTCTAAACCAGCGCGTTCCACAGGGACCCACTGGAAAGCTGATTTAAATGGGCATTTATTTACAGCAATTGAACACTGAATTCCTTCCATTTGGTCTATAAATTAATGTAAATGAGATTTAAAAATCATGTTTTATTGTGAATTATTTGTGAATATTATTTGGACATTTAGGCTATTTAAAAATGTTAATAATTTATTAAGAAATGGATAGATGTTTAGATCTAGTAATTGAAGTCTGAAATTAGCTACAATTAGGTAACTAACTAATTATATGCTTTAATTTCAGGTCATCCAAGTAAGATTATTTTATATTTGTTTCAGAATGCTTCAATCTATGATAACTGAAAATTTCATTCAGTTCTCTTAATTTTTAAGAAAGTTATGGGCTTTTGACTGTTCACGATCACAACTTTTTTGTTATGTCCATAGAAAATCAATAGGGAACAAGATGCTCATTTCCGAGTATGAAAATGGCCATAACTTTTTAAATACTTGAGATATGAAAGTGAATTAGGTGTCAAATTAAACTTATTTTTATGCTTTATCTGATGGGATAAATTACAGACTTGATTTTTAAAATCTCAAAATTTTGTAACATTGCTATATCTTGCCTTTCATTTCAGTTTTATCAGTCTCTAGTTGATGAAACTTTGCTAGAAATATGCTAATCTTTCAAAAGCAGCTGCAAAAAATATTAAATTTGTCTAATTACAAGGTTGTCTAATACAACCTTGCAATTACACAATTACACAATTGTGTAATACAAAGGGTTTTTTTTCTGGTTTTTATAATGTAATTTTTTTTAAATGCAACTGAATACTTCAAATAACATTAAAGATAAATATTCACGTAAACCATTATTAGAACTGATAATAGAAATGGAAGCAGATCAAGTCTTCCCGATGCAGGAGGCGGAGAGTTTGAGTTGGTGGTGGCAAAAAAACAAAGTGGGGAAGTAGTAGACAAAGTCTGGTGACAAGATACATTGTACATTGCATGAAATAAAAACATGAAGAAATATATATATATAAAAGCTTATTAATTACAAGCATTGTGGAGGAGCGGGGAGGAAAATAAAGCTATTTAAAAAAGATTAAAGTGATTTTCTGGTACCTCTTGCCTGAAAAAGTTTATTTTATGCTTTTGAAGAAGCCTGTCGGAGAAAGGAAGGAACCAAATTGGATCATCACAAAAAAGAATATGAGGTGTGGGAAAGAACTGCAGATGCTGGTTTAAATCTAAGGTAGACACAAAATGCTGGAGTAACTCAGCGGGACAGATAGCATCTGGAGAGAAGGAATAGGTGACGTTTTGGGTCGAGACCCTTCTTCAGACTGATGTCCGGGGAGCTGGACTTTAAGGGTGTACTGATATCTATGGAATGAAAAGTTGGGAAATGCACTGGCAATCCTGTTTTAGTAATTGCTTCTTAGTATAACCAAACTATTACTTTCTTTCAAGCTAGATTTTGGCCAAAAATGTGATATCTTTTGACAGGAGAGTTGAGTATAGAAGTTGGGATGTCATGTTGCAGTTGTATAGGACATTGGTGAGGCCGCATTTAGAGTATTGTGTTCAGTTTTGGGCGCCATGTTATAGGAAAGATGTTGTCAAGCTGGAGAGCGTAGAGAGAAGATTTACAAGGATGTTGCAAGGGCTAGAGGGTCTAAGTTATAGGGAGAGGTTGAGTAGGCTGGGACTCTATTCCTTGGAGTGGAGGAGGATGAGGGGTGATTTATTGAGGTGTATAAAATCTTTAGAGGAATAGATCGGGTAGATGCACATAGTTTCTTGCCCAGAGTAGGTGAATAGGACCAGAGGACAAAGGTTTAAGGTGAAGGGGAAAAGATTTAATAAGAATCTGAGGGGGTAACTTATTCACAAAAGAGTGGTTAGTGTATGGAACAAGCTGCCAGAGAAGGTAGTTGAGGCAGGGACTATCCCAACATTTAAGAACCAGTTAGACAGGTACATGAAAAGGCAGTGGAGCAGTCTGAAGAAGGGTTTCGGCTCGAAACGTTGCCCATTTCCTTCGCTCCATAGATGCTGCTGCACCTGCTGAGTTTCTCCAGCATTTTTGTGTACCACATGAAAAGGCAGGTTTGGAGGGATATGGACCAAGCGTTGGCAGGTGGGACTAGTGTAGCTGGGACACGTTGGCCGGTGTGGGAAGGTTGGGCCAAAGTGATACAGTGATCCAACACCGTATCACTTTATGACTCTATGAGACCTGATTGGTTGTTAGTGCCAAAACACACACATTTTCGCCCACCAGAATTGTTATATCATACCTGAACTTTGCATAGCAACATTACTGAATTAGCTCACACTTACTTAGATTACTATTTAGGTAAGCATCTCTACTTAATTGTACACATTTATAGCTTCATAGGTCAACCTCTTATAAAAACAAATTTCTATGGCAATGTGAAATCAGGACATAAATCAATGAAACCTAAATTATACCAAAATAGAACCTAAATTACAACATATTCTGAGGTATGTTTTAATAATGGAATTATGATTTAGCCTGACAAAGCATTACATCACAAAAAGCAAGGAACTGTACCTCAGAACCTGATCTTCCAAGCCAGATTTAGTCACAGTGAAGTTGATGATGGTGACCTTTATACATACCTGAAGTAATAAAAATCATAAACATGTTAATTGTATAATAATAGATTTCCATTTCTCTAATTTCACAAAATCATGCAAACTCTGCTCCAGTATTTCACATTCACATTTTATTGATACTATGAAACCCAATAATGTCTGAAAGATTTTTATGCAGAATGAATACATGATTCTATAATGAAGACTACAGATACAGTGAGAGATGTAATGTCTTTACATGCTTAAGTACCTGACAAGACTCATCATCTTGGTTCACCAGTGAAGAGGCACATGAGTAAACAACAAAATCCTGCAAATAGCCAAATAAATATTGTAACATCTTTGTTCATATACGTTTAACCATTGGCCAGCAGAGATTGCTGCCTTTGGCAAATGAGGGAAGTAAGAAATAAAAATCTCACATACCTCTGGCAGATAATGTGGATTAGACATTTTAGTTGTCATGTAAAATTTGAAGTTTTTGTCATAATCAATGTCTGTATCGCCCAAACGCATAAGTAATCTGCCACCTGTCATGAATGTTTGATTTAAAAGAATAGGTTCCAGAGATGGGTCCAAGCTTTCTCTCAACTGTAATATAAAAACAAAATATTGAGTCAGCAAACAAATGAAACACCCAAAGTGAATACTTACAGTGAATTTAATCCAGATTCAGAAAGTTAAATCTGTCAGTTCACTCAACATTGAACCCAGCCAGAGGCGGGACTTGCTGGGATTTTCCAGCATCATGTTGGGAAAATGTCTCTTCAATCCCATGCTGAGTCAAAATCCGGCAAAGCATTCAAGACCCCATTGATTGATTGTAGAGCAAAGATTTAGGAGGGTAAGTGGAAGTTAATGTTATCATGGTTTTTAATTATTTTTGCTTTAGTTTAATGCTAAATACGTGGGGTTTTTTTGTATTTTAAAAATAATCTATTATTTACCTCTCAACTTTTACAGAATCTAAATGTCTGAATGTCAAAAGCATGTAACTACTACTAAAAGTAACTTAGATTTCTTATGATTGCCTTAGGTGGGGCAGTGCTTTGCCAACATCAAAGACTTTCAACAGAAGCTTCATTATTCTGTTGCCTGTTACAATACAAGCTGCAAAAGAGATGCGAAGAGTCACCATGTTCTAGACCAGGTAAGTAAGTACACGGCAAGTATGATTTTAGCCAGCCAATCTGATTGCTGCTCTATTGCTGAACTGGTCATTGAGTCCGAAAACTTTCAGTGCCGAACTGAGTTGACCTGTTAACTTCATACCGGCCACAGATTGTACACCTAGAGGGGCTAAACTAATTTAAAAAGGATTGCCAATCTTCACTGGACAGATAAGTATGTTTTATGAAAAAAATATTATTTTGATTGTTTTAATTACTTTATGCATGTTAATTCTGTCTTTAATTGATCTTTTTTAATATTTGGTTATAATTTTTAAACATGTCCCTGACTATCAGGTACATTTGGAAGTAATGAACTGGCCTTCAACACCATAAGCTTATTGAATGCCAGACAATCCACAGGCAGTGTCTTAGATCAAGCTGCCTGAGATCTACTCACTCCTTGTCCCTTCCCTGCTGTATATAAAAAACATGGTATTCATTCCTCAAGGCTGTCAAAAGGCAATCGAACTTGAAGTGATGTATATATTTCTGATTTCCTAAGACAATAAATTCTTGGCTTTTCGTAATTAGAGCTTAAATCCACCAGTATAAATTTTCATGGAGAGAGAACTATTTTGTTTTTTTATTTCAGTTTTATATTGGAGCTAGAAAAGGTTTTCAATAAGTACACTTTTTGTGTTTTTGGCAGCCAAACTGTTTATTTAAGTGAGAAGAAAATTGAGTATGGCAGAATACATTTACCTCTTCTAAAAGCACAGGCATGCCCAGTCGAATAGAATTTTCTAACGTGCGTAAAAGTCCACTGTCTGTTAGTTTAATTATTTTCAAACCATTCTTAGTTTCCATGTTTCTTATCCAGCGATTTGCCTGTAAATAATTTGAGATGCATTATCAACTATTTCACTCATAAATGTAGGTATTAAGATTCCCACATCAACTTTGAATATTTGTTCACCATAGGATTTAAAAAATACAATGCATCCAGAGAGGTTGCATTCCTAGTAAACCGTCCGTATCATAATTTTCTATTACACAAAACGTTTTTTCCCCAAAGAATCATATGTGATAAGTGGAGATGCATTTCTATGGGAAGTTTTCCTCTCAACAATAATGCCCCTGTGGATGCATGGTCAACTGGCAAAGGAATTCTGATGGTATTGTAGGCAGAATTGAAAAGCGTTTATATTTTAATTAACTGGAAATTATGTTACATTGGTTGATAAAGTATTGTTGTACGAGTATCATAGGAAGAGATTGCTTTATCAGTTTCCAAAGCAAGGGAAGAATATATTTTAATGTACACTTCCGATATGGAAAATATACTATTACATAAGTTTGTAATCTTACAAAAAATATATTTCTATGCAAAGAGCTGTTTTTTTGCAATCTCGCTCCAGATTATGTAACCACTGAAGCCTCTGTCAGTGAAAACTCTGTCAAATTGGGAAAGAGCAGAAAATTGCAAAATAAATTTGCAAACCTCGTCAAAAATGTAATCAAAGCTATGCTGACTATCCCTAATTGGCCCATGCACTTCTAAATTGAGTAAATCCTATCTCAATTTAATATTGAGTAAAATAATCCTCTCCAATAGCTTTTTTACGTAACATATTTTCCCAGTGTTTTCGTTTAAAATTATTTTCTGAGGTTGCTAAATTTCTGAGGTTTTCAAATCCATCAAAGGTCGTGACACATTCTGACATACGATCAGGACCGTTTTCCTGATAGACAAAGATGTTGCTTAAAGACCCATTCTAGCTAAATGAAAAATGAGCAGACAGGATGCCTGTAAAATTAGTTCTAAAATAATCACACTAAGAATATATATTAAAGGTCAAACACATACAACACTTTTAAAACAATTAAATACATTTAAGATAATTAAATTAATTGATTGAGTTGATTGAGACAACTCAATCTCCCAAGAATATCTGGGCTAATGATTCAATTGAGTTCTTATCTGGGAATTGCATCCTACATTCTGCCTGTATGTCTTTGCTCATCGCTGATGCACAAAATAGATGCATAATTGGACATTTCAAATAATTAGTGCATTGATAGTAAAGGAGTGTCAAAAGGAGTGTTAAAATTTCTTGGAGATTGTACTGCTAATGGTTCAGAATATTTCATCACTGGCATGCTGCTCACGCTTTCATCTGACCCCTAAAAAAAGATTGCATTTACTAAGTGGAGCAGGTACTCACAGATAAAGCTAGTGGTGAAGCCTGCTCATCAATAAAACTTTGTTCAAGGAAAATACAATAGTATGGGGCAGACCAAGGCCCACCTAGAAAACAGCTGGATTAAAAAAAGGACTCACTTGGCAGAGTGTCAAACCTGTCAAAGTTTTATATATCTCTGATAATAGACAATAGATGCAGGAGGAGGCCATTTGGCCCTTTGAGCCAGCACCACCATTCACTGTGATCATGGCTGATCAACCACAATCAGTACCCCGTTCCAGCCTTCTCCCCATATCGCCTGATCCTGCTATCTTTAAGAGCTCTATGTAACTCTCTCTTGAAAGCATTCAGAGAATTGGCCTCATCTGCCTTCTGAGGCAGAGAATTTCACAAATTCACAACTCTCTGGGTGAAAAAGTTTTTCCTCATCTCCGTTCTAAATGGCCTACCCCTTATTCTTACACTGTGGCCCCTTGTTCTGGACTCTCCAACATCAGGAACATGTTACCTGCCTCTAGCATGTCCAATCCCTTAATAATCATATGTTTCAATAAGAAACCCTCTCATCCATCTAAATTACAGTGTATACAAGCCCAGTCGCTCCATTCTTTCAACATATGACAGTCCCCCCCATCCCGAGAATTAACCTCGTGAACCTACGCTGAACTTCCGCAATAGCAAGAATGTCCTTCCGCAAATTTGGAGACCAAAACTGCACATAATACTCCAGGTGTGGTCTCATTAGGGCTTTGTACAATTGTAGGAGCCCTTTGTTCCTATACTCAACTCATCTTGTTATGAAGGCCAACATGCCATTAGCTTTCTTCACTGCCTGCTTTACCTGCATGCTTACTTTCAGTGGCCGATGAACAAGGACACCCAGATCTTGCTGTACTTCCCTTTTTCCTAACTTGGCACCATTCAGATAATAATCTGCCTTCCTGTTCTGGCCACCAAAGTGGATAACCACACATTTATCCACATTAAACTGCATTTGCCATACATCTGCCCACTAAGCCAACCTGTCCAAGTCACCCTGCATCCTCCTCACGGTTCACACTGCCACCCAGCTTTGTGTCATCTGCAAATTTACTAATGTTACTTTTAATCCCTTCATCTATATAATTAACATATATTATAAATAGCTGCGGTCCCAGCACCGAGCCTTGCGGTACTCCACTAGCCACTGCCTGCCATTCTGAAAGGGACCCGTTAATCCCTACTCTTTGTTTCCTGTCTGCCAACCAATTTTCTATCTATGTCTGTACCATACCATGTGCTCTAATTTTGCCCACTAATCTCCCATGTGGAACCTTATCAAAGGCTTTCTGAAAGTCCAGGTACACTACTTCCACTGGCTCTCCCTTGTCCATTTTCCTAGTTACATCCTCAAAAAATTCCAGAAGATTAGACAAGCATGATTTCCCCTTCGTAAATCCATGCTGACTCGGACCGATCCCGTTACTGCTATCCAAATGGATCGCTATTTCATCTTTTATAATTGACTCCAGCATCTTCTCCACCACAGATGTCAGGCTAACTGGTCCATCATTCCATGTTTTCTCTCTCCCACCTTTCTTAAAAAGTGGGATAATATTAGCTACCCTCCAATCCACAGGAACTGATCCTGAATCTATAAAACATTATAAAATGATCACCAATGTGTCCACAATTTCTAGAGCCACCTCCTTAAGTACCTTGGGATGCAGACCATCAGGCCCTGGGGAGCTATCAGCCTTCAGTCCCATCAGTTTACCCAACACCATTTCCTGCCTAATGTGGATTTACTCCATCACCCCAGATCCTCTGGCTAGTATATCAGGAAGATTGTTTGTGTCCTCCCTTGTGAAGACAGATCCAAAGTACCTTTTCAACTCATCTGCCATTTCCTTGTTCCCCATAATAAATTCACTCTTTTCAGTCTTCAAGGGTCCAACTATGGTCTTAACTACCTTTTACTATCCTCCTTTATATTCTTGGCGAGCTTACCTTCGTACCTCATCTTTTCTCACCTTATTGCCTTTTTAGTTATCTTCTGTTGCACTTTAAATGTTACCCAATCCTCTGGCTTCCCGCTCTGGACTATGTTGTCCTTCTTCTCTTTTATTTTTATACTGTCCCTGACTTCCCTTGTCAGCCACAGTTGCCCCTTACTCCCCTCGGAATCTTTTTTCCTCTTTGGAATGAACTTATCCTGAACCTTCTGTATGATTCCCAGAAATTCCTGCCATTGTTGTTCCACTGTCATCCCTGCTAGGGTATCTTTCCAGTCAACTTTGGCCAGCTCCTCCCTCATGGCTCCATAGTCCCCTTTGCTCAACTGTAATACTGACACTTCCGATTTTCCCTTCTCCCTCTCAAATTGTAGATTAAAACATCATATTATGGTCACTACGTTCTCATGGCTCCTTTACCTCGAAGGATTAAATCTGGTTCATTACACAACACTAAATGCAGAATTGACTTATCCCTGGTAGGCGCCAGTACAAGGTGCTCTCAGAATATATCTCGGAGGCACTCCACAAACTCCCTTTCTGGGGTCCAGTACCAGCCTGATTTTCCCAGTCTACCTGCATGTTGAAATCTCCCATAACAACCGTAGCATTACCTTTGTGACATGCCAGTTTTAACTCTTGATTCAACTTGCACCCTATATCCAGGCTACTGTTTGGGAGCCTGTAGATAACTCCCATTAGAGCCTTTTTACCCTTACAATTCCTCAGTTCTATCCATACTGACTCTACATCTCCTGATTCTATGTCACCCCTCGCAAGGGACTGAATTTCATTCCTTACAAACAGAGCTACCCCACCCCCTCTGCCCACCTGTCTGTTTTTTCGGTAGGATGTATACCACTGATTATTCAGTTCCCAGCCTTGGGTCTCTTGCAGCCATGTCTCTGTAATTCCTGCAACATCATACTTGCCAATTTCTAACAGAGCCTCAAGCTCATCCACTTATTTCTTATACTTCGTGCATTCATATATAATACTTTTAATCCATTACTTCCCTCACCTTTCACATTGATTCCTATTTCACTTGGCCATAATCTCCTACCCTTTCCTGAGCTTTCTGCCCCATTAATTCTGATGTCTTTCTTAACTTTTCCTATACTCTCTTTCCCTTGAACTCCATCCTTGTATTTTCAGTTTGTCTCCCCCCACGCACCCCCCCCCCCCCCGCTATTTAGTTTAAACCCACCCTTACAATAGCGCAGAAAATAACAAACATTTCAATGTTATGAAGAATGGACAAACTTGAAGAGTTCCCAACCCAAAACATCACTTGTCCATTCCTTCCCCAGACCCGCTAGGTTCCTCTAACACTTTGTGTTTTGTTCAAGATTTCAGCATCTGCAGTCCCTTGTGTCTAGTCAACTTTGCGTATTTATGTTTGCATATCAACATACCTTTTCAGAAGTGGATATAATGTAATTAAGCTAGAATTTTAATTATTAGTTCACCCAAAAATGACTATGAAGAACAAAATGTATAAAAGGGCTACTGAAAGATAAAGCCACAGTATAAAGCAGGGGATCATGACAGAAGCCTCCTCATGGCGATTCCTCGAAACACTCCCTTCGCCGGGGATCCCTGGAGGGGAGTTTAGACTGTCCTGCAGTCTGCGGTGCTTCTGGCTGCGGCGCGAACTTTAAATCTCCGACCGCCGGCCTACACCAGCCTGAAGCCGCGGTCTCCGGTGGGGAATAGCCGATTCTGGACTTACCTGGACTTTTTACCTTGTCCTTTTACCATCTGGACGCCCGCAGCGGCGGCTGCGGAGGGTTGAGGTCCCAACCACGGGGGAAACTGGCCAAATATTGTGCCTTCCACCACAGTGATGAATGCTATGGTGGATGTTTGTGTTAAATTTTTTGTGTGTTTGTGTGTTCTTTATCATTGTACCACTGCTGGCAAATTAATTTCACTTGCACTTTATGTGCAATGTGATGAATAAAACCGTATTGTATTGTTGTATTGTATTGTACGATGCACTTTGTGACACGTCGGGCGACCAATTCTGTCAACATGTTGGACGACGACAGAAGCCAACAGATAGCTATACGTCGTCTGACACACGAGCGAATCAAAGTATAAAGCATTGCAATTCCATGAAGAATATGTAACATTTTATAATGCAACATAACAGTATGTATTCTAACCTGATCCTGTGGATCAATCATCAAGGGCCACCGATGACCTCGCTTCACAAGAATGCCATTCTCAGTAGAAATGTTATCACGTGGGAGACCATCAGTGTTCCACTGACGAATCTCAAAGGGATCTCCTAAGATATTAATGAGGCTGAAATTTGCACTGATGGGGATTCCAATTTCTGTGCAGCATTTAATCCAGTGGTCTATTAGCTAAAAAAAAAATCAAGAACTGTGATAAATAAAAATAAGAAGCAGGTCCCATACATAAGTTTTGTTTTACAATGAAGAGGCATGAATTCGAAATATGCAACAAATACAGATATGAAAAATAAACTATCAATTAAATTCACTGAGTATATTGTTAAAGTATTTATAATAGCAAAAAACAAATTAGAATATAGTTTTATAAATCTTGCTGCAAGGAAATACAGAAGTTTAACCAGAAGACAATTATATATTCAACACAATACACTGGATTTTACCTTGATGTTACGTTAGTCTATACTTAATGTTTAAGAATACACCAATTATGGATGGTGGAGAATATATTCTTGCAATTGTAGTGGCCTGGTCAAGGTCAGGAAAAGACCAGACGCCATGCGGATTCAAAAGAAGCTTTTTAATTCCAACAGTCAGAGTACACACCACGACACCCTTGTCAGAACCCCTAGGGAGTGTCGTCAGGAAACCCCGTGGCAGACCAACGCCCCTGTCCCTCAATCGGCGAGGGGGATGATCCAAGGAGTGGCCTACCCCCCAGGGACCGCCACACAATAATGTTAACATTAATAGGCACTATAAATATAGAACAAATTGAGAATGATAAACTAATTGATTCCACTGTGAAAGTTCTGCTATATTTCCATATTGTAAAGCCTTTTCCAGCCATTCACTGTATTAAAATTGGAAGCAATATTTTTACAAATGTCATTGAATGCCTGTCTTAAATTCTTAAAATGGGACAGGAAATGGTGGAAGCCCAGGACAGGTTCTGGTTCATCCCTGTGGGGAAAGAACCTGAATCAAGTAAGTACATTATCAATTATCACTGGGGATCTCAACCTGACAAAAAAAATCTGCATAGATAAAACTAACATTAAGTTTGGGCAAAGTCAGCACCAATTATCTGCAAAATATTTGGAAGGCAAATCTCTTAAGTAGCTTAATACACAATGTAAACAAGTTAAACTTTCATTTCTAAATCCATAGCCTAGATTTGGCAATCAGAGCTAACAAAAGGTGCCATTTTTCATTCCTCTTGCTATAGTCATGAAACTTTGATAAATACATTCAGTATGGAGATCTCTGGAGGATTTTGGACCTTTGTGAAAAAGGAAAGCAATTGCTAAATCTCCTCAATCAAGTATACTGAATTCCTAGTGAAATACACAGACTATGGATCAAGATGTATGGCCTAGGATATTGAATTTAAATTTGATTAATGTACAATTACAGGAAGAGTAAGAAAAATAGAATTAACAGTCAAAGGTTGAGTTGAATGATCCCATAGAAACATTGGATACAGAGTTTTATTAATATGTTTAAGACAGCAGTAGAAATTCAAGGGACTGGAAGATATCCCGCTAATAAAAGCAGGACAAATTCAGTCCAGCTAATTTCTACCTAGTTAGTTTTCTTCAATAATCATCAAAGCCATGGGAGGTGTCATTGACAGAAACTTGCTGATTTTAACTTTTAAAAAGTCTACTTGTTGGTGGTTGCTCTCCAAGTTATTCTTTAACAATGAATTCCACAGATCCACCACCCTCTGATTAAAGAACTTCATCCTTATCTCCTTCTAAAGGTAGGTAGACAAAAATGCTGGAGAAACTCAGCAGGTGAGGCAGCATCTATGGAGCGAAGGAAATAGGCGACATTTCGGGTCGAGACCCTTCCTTCTTAAACAAATCCTTCTAAATGTACATCCTTTTATTCTGAGGCTATGGTCTCTGGTCCTAGACCTTCCCATGAATGGAAACATTCTCTCCACATTCACTCTATCCAGGTCTTTCAATATTCGGAAAGTTTCAATTAGGTCCCCCCTTATCCTTCTAAAACCCAGCGAGTACAGGTCCATTGCCTGTCAAATGCGTCAATGTCATGAGAACGGATCATCAACTTTTAATACTATGAAGGGTCATCAACCTGAATTGGTAATTCTATTTTCTTTCCCTCCATAAGTGTTGATAACATTTTCTTGTATTTTCTGTTTTAATAATAAAAATAGATGAATTATTTTGCTGTTTGTGGGAGTTTGCTCTGTGCAAGTGTGGTTCCTATATTACAAAAGGAACTGCATGCTATAAAGTGCTTTAGGAGATCATGAAAGCTATGGATAAAGGTGATATATAAATACAAATATTTGTTATTTTTAATAAATCTGAGCCTGAATAAAGTTATTACTTTGAGAAAAAAACTGAAGATAGATTGCTGGTAAAATTCTAATCTTGAACCGATTCTTTGTGGAAAGTCTGAAAAGGTTATTGGCTTTCAGGGTCACAACAAATTGTAAAAATAATTCTATACTTTGCAGAGATTCGTAACTCCATGCATTTTTAATATTAAGTTCTGTTCATGAGCCACTGAGCCATCTAAACACATTCTTGGGATAGCATGGTGGCGCAACAGGTAGTTGTGAGATTGCTAAGTCACAACCCCAGTTACTGTGGTTCGGTGCTGACCTTTGTGCAATTTGTATGTTGTGCCACAGGAAGATCTGATGGGTATGTGATAGAGGAGAAGTTACAACAAAGTAAGAGGTGGGAAAATGTTGATGGGATTGCTCTATGAGCTGGCATGGACCCAGCTGGCCGAATAGCCTCCTTCTACATTGTTATGAAATATATGAATATAAGATTCTATTGCCATACCATTTGTCGGTAATGAGTTGTAAATGCACCATAATAGGCAACACATGCTGCTGCAATGAAGACATTTCCAATTATGTTTGATATTTCATCTTCAAATAGAATTATGCTCTCTTGCCAACGAATTTGTTCATCTCCAAGAGCGGCAGTAAGTTTTCCAGCACGCTCTAGTCGAGCCTGAGTTAGGGCCATTGTGCGAGCTAAACAGAAAGAAAGAAAACATGCCAGTCAATAGACAATAAGTGCAGGAGTAGGTCATTCGGTCCTTCAAGCCAGCACTGCCATTCACTGTGATCATGGCTGATCATCCACAATCAATACAATCAGTTCCTGCCTTCTCCCCATATCCCCTGACTGCTACCTTTAAGAGCTCTATCTAACTCTCTCTTGAAAGCATCCAGAGAATTGGCATCATCTGCCTTCTGAGGCAGATAATTCCACAGAGACTTCACTGTCTGCTGTACCTGCATGCTTACTTTCAGTGACTGATGCATAAGGACCCCTAGATATCGTTGTACTTCCCCATTTCCCAACTTGACACCATTCAGGTAATAATCTGCCTTCCTGTTTTTGCCACCAAAGTGGATAACCTCACATTTATCCACATTAAACTGCATCTGCCATGCATCTGCACACTCACCCAATCTGTCCAACTCACCCTGCATCCTCATAGCATCCACTTCATTGTTCACACTGCACCCAGCTTTGTGTCATCTGCAGATTTGCTCATGTTACTTTTAATCCCTTCATCGAAATCACTAATGTATATTATGAATAGCTGCGGTCCTTGCGGTACCCCACTAGTCACTGCCTGCCATTCTGAAAGGGACCCTTTAATCCCTACTCTTTGTTTCCTGTCTGCCAACCAATTTTCTATCCATGTTAGTACCCTACCCCCAATACCATGTGCTCTAATTTTCCCCACTAATCTCCTATGTGGGACCTCATCAAATGCTTTCTGAAAGTCCCGGTACACTACATCCACTGGCTCTCCCGTGTCCATTTTCCTATTTACATCCTCAAAAAATTCCAGATGATTAGTCAAGCATGATTTCCCCTTCGTAAATCCATGCTGACTCGGACTGATCCTGTTACTGCTATCCAAATGTGCGCCATTTCATCTTTTATAATTGACTCCAGCATCTTCCCCACCACTGATGTCAGGCTAACTGGTCTATAATTCCCTGTTTTCTCTCTCCCACCTTTCTTAACAAGTGGGATAACATTAGCTACCCTCCAATCCACAGGAATTGATCCCAAATCTATAAAACATTGGAAAATGATCACCAAAGCATCCACGATTTCTAGAGCCACTTCCTTAAGTACCCTGGGATGCAGACCATCAGGCCCTGGGTATTTATCAGCCTTCAATCCCATCAGTCTACCCAACAATATTTCCTGCCTAATGTGAATTTCCTTCAGTTCCTCCGTCATCCTAGATCCTCTGGCCACCAGTACATCAGGGAGATTGTTTGTGTCTTCCTTAGTGAAGACGGATCCAAAGTACCTGTTCAAATCATCTGCCATTTCCTTGTTCTCCATAACAAATCATCCTGTTTATTAGTAAAAAAAAGTAGCAATTGACATTATTCATCGCAGTACATTACTGAATATATTTTGCAAAGTATGAAAACAAAAAAACTGCAGATGCTGGAAATCTGAAATTAAAACAGAAAATACTGGAAGTATACAGCGAATAAGGCAGTATCTATCAGGCAGACTTAACGGAATTAATGTCTTCATTCAACCTAAAATATTACTTGTGTTTCCCTTTCCACAATGCTCCCTGACCTCTGAGAGTTTCCAGCGTTTTCTATTTTGAAAAGTTGCTTATATGCATACTATCGACAGTACTATCAAGTGGTGCTTAACAAAAACCTGGTCACTGGTGTCAGTGGGTTCTCCTCAAAGCACTCAGCCAAACCCTCATTAGCGTCTTGGTTCAAAATGGACAATAGGAGACGAATTCCACTGGTGAAGTGAGAGTGATTAGTCTTCACATCTAGGTTACATTCAATTAGTTCAAGTTCAAGTTCATATTTATTGCCACATACACCAATGGAATTTGATTTACTATGCAGCCACACAATCAAAAAAAGCACAATACACAATAGATTACACATGAACATCCACCACAGTGGAATCAGCATTCTTCACTGTGGTGGAAGGCAATAACGTTCAGTCAGTCCTCCTCCCTTGTTCATCCATGGTCGGGGCCATGAACCCTCTGCAGTCGCCGCTACGGATGGCCCGATGTGCAGGCCCTCTCGTCGGGATGCTCGAAACTCCGACATTGGTATAGACGGACACTCTTGGAGGTCCCGAATCGGCCACTTCCTACTGGAGACCGCGGTTTCACGATGTTATAGGCCGCAGGCTGACGGTCGGAGCTCTTCTCTGGCGAGAGATCCCAGACTCCGTGATGGAAAGTCCACGCCGTGCCCTCGACTAGAAGCTCCGCAGACCGCGGCTGCACGATGTTATAGTCCGCAGGCCAGCGATCGGAGCACTTCTTCTGGCGATCCCCGGCAAGGGAACATCCGGCTCCGAAATGGAAAGTCCGCGCTGCGCCCGCTGCTTAAGCTCTGGGCCCGACTCCAGGAGAGGCAGCACCAATTCAAGCTGTTAGGCCGCCAGGGAGGGCGAAATTGCGACTCGGAGAAAAGTCACATTCCACCGAGGTAAGTGACTGAAAAACACTTTCCCCCTATTTCCCGCCACCACCCCCCCACACTAAAACACACTTTTAAACATACTAAAAACAAAAAAAGTAGAAAGGACGAACAGTTGCTGGCGAAGCTGCCAGCCGATGAACGGCGTAACATTAAAGAGTCATGGTAAGACTAAGATCAAGGAAAACAAAACTTTCCAGTGATTGAAATTATATCTGATACAAATATAGATGTCTCTGTTTATGAGGAACTAATCACTTCAGCACCAAAATCATGGAGCTTGCCATCGAATGGCATTGTAGAAGCACTTTCAATATTTGACTACAGAGCTTCAAGCCAACTTATCATCAATTTTTCAAGGACAATTAAGCAGATAAACCAGATGAACACTAAATGTGTGAGTACCTCACAACATCAAATACTGTATTTTGGATGAAACATTGAACTATCCTGTGGAAGAAAGTTCGTGTTTGGCAAATCAAGAATTAAAGCTTGGTACTCTCTGGTAATGTCTCCATTGTGCTTGCCTGTATGTTCCCTCCCTGCTTCTGAATCTACTTGTCAGCAGTTGCAGATAACCGTTCCCTGTATATTAAGAAACGAAGGTTAAAAGTTCTTCTTCGAGTCCGTTGCAATCTCAGATGTCGTTCTGCCAGTATCTGGCGCAGGTCACAGCTGGTCGGGTCGGTTCAGCCAGGTCCTGGGGGCTGCACTGGGGGGCGTCGTCACACTCCAGTAGGTGGGACATTGTCTGTACTGCTCCACAGCTGCATGTGTCTTCTGCCTGGTAGTTCCATGCTTTCATAAGTGCTTTGCACCTCCCCTGCTTCACTCGTAATCTGTTGAGGGTCTTCCAGGTTGGCCATGGGAGGTCGTGCCCGCTGGCGAGGCATTCAGTCGGAGTGATTCCTCTCTCCATCCAGTCGTGGGCTCGTGTGTTGAGCTGGTTCCATTCATCTTTCCAGATGTTGGTCCTTGCTGTTTCTTTGGTTGTCTGGAGAGGTGGGACTGTCTGCAAGAAACTGGCTCTGGATTTCAGTCGGGGTGGAGGTGCTGTGTGTCCGTGCAGGGGGTGCCTGGTATCGATCTCCTGTGCTCTCCGCTCGTCTTGGGCGACGATGGATCGTCTGATATTTGGGGGTGGGGGCAATACTGGCTAGGGCGTAGAGGCACGGGACTGGCGTTGTCTTTATGCATCCCGTGATAATGCGGCAGGTGTCGTTGAGGGCTGTGTCAACCAGTTTGGTGTGGTGGGAGCGGCACCAGCTTGAGCACGCGTATTCAGCTGTGGAGAAGCACAGGGCTAGGGCAGTTGCACGGATGGTTGGTGGATCAGCGCCCCACTTTGAGTTTACCAGTTTGCGCAGGATGTTGTTGCGTGTTGACCTTGGCTTTGGTGTTCTGAAGGTGGGTTTTGAAAGAGAGTGTCCTGTCGAGTGTGACTCCGAGGTACACGGGGTGGAAGTGGTTGGAGAGTTTGTGGCCATCCCATGAGACGGTTAAAAGTTATCATGCTGCTCGTATTTTTCTTACTTGTGTATTCTATTGCAAACTAAAACGTGACTTTAGTCATGTAGACTTGTATGTTCTATGGTATGTAAGATATCACTGAACTACTTGTAGCAGAGTCTGGCTCCAGCAGACATATCATGTTATCACGTTAATGAAACATCGCAACCTCAAAGTCTGGTTCTGGCAGTGTTTCTTTAAGTATCCTCAAAGTAAGATAGAACCAAAGTAAGATATAGCATTGTTTGAAGTACAAGAGAATATATGAGATTTGTCCAGCATTATCAAATCAACACATCCAGCAGCTTCTTAAAATATGCAATAACATGCCTTTAACCTGATGGAACTATGGGGAAACAATGCCGAGGGAACCTCTGATTGCAGAGGTGGAGTCAGGATAGAAGTGACATAAACCATCATTAACTACCTTGTTTCCATCTGTTTTGACAGCTAATAATACAAAATACTTACTTACTTCAACCCTAATTTTGATCGTCAAAAATCTTAGCTTGTACAGTATTACTTTAGCTTTATTTTCTCTACTCCATTACCTGTATGGCTTTCTAACTTAAGCCAATGCTGTATCATGCTATGCCAGAGCTAAGCTTTAGTAAGAAAGCTATAAATGTGAACATCAGCTAGCATCTTTTTTGCTGACATCATTTTACCATATTTTCCATTATATGCCATAAAATTAAATTGTCAGCAAAAATAAATTGGCTGATACATTCGTTAGCGCCACTTGACCGAATGGTTTCTTTTTTATTTATCTTGTATGAAATAAAAAACATCCTCGACAATAATTCTGAACATCAGTGACCTGCAAGGATGCATTCTCAGCCTATTACCATATTCTCTATACTCACGACTGTGCAGTTAAATTCTGCTCTAACACCATTTATAGACGACACTACCACAGAGGGCAGGAACTCAAATAAAATATTAAGACCTAGTATGGGAAGGAGATAGAGAGCTTAGTAACATGGTGTCAAGCAAAATCTCTCCCGCAAACTCAGTAAGATGAAGGAGCTAATCATTGACTTCAAGGAAGCGGTGTGGTGTACACACCCCAGTCAACATCAACGATGCTGAAGATAGCAACAAAATCCTGGAGTATCTCAGTGGGTCAGGCAGAGTCTCTGGAGAAAATGGATAGGTGACGTTTAGGGTTGGGACCCTTCTTCAGACTGATTATAGTAGGGCGAACGGGGGAAAAACTGGAAGGGAAAAGAGGGAGGACGGATCACAATGGACAACAGATGATCTCAGGCAAGGTTGATTCCCTGATAGCAAATTGTTAGGAAGAAACTGGTGCAAGCCAAAGAGGGATACATAGTTGCGAACTGTGAAGCTAGTCACTCATCTTTACCATGGATGTCCAGTCCCTCCACATCTCCACCCCCACCACGAGAGTCTCATGGCCCCCTGTTTCTTCCTTGAATAGAGGCCCAACCAATTTCTCTCTACTAACACATTCTTCCACCGGGACAGTAGTTAACATAATCAAGGACCCCAATCATTTCCACTCTCCCACTCTCCAGATACAAACAGCTTGAAATTCACCAAATTGCCCACCAAATTCAGCAACTTTGTTCCCAATGTTAACAGATAGTTGAATGGACAACCCATAAGCTAAGGATCTCCCAACATATCTCATTGCAACCCTTGCACTTTTTTATCTGCACTTTCTCTGTAGCTGTAACACTATATTCTGCACTTTGATTATTTTTCTGTTTTGCACTACTTGTTACATTTGCATATGGCTTGATTGTACTCATGGATGGCATGATTTGGCTGAATAGAAAGCAAAACAAAAAATTTCACTGTAGTTTGGTACATGTGACAACAATAAACCAAAACAAATATCAAAAATGAAATAGAAAATAATCGTGGAACATTTCTAAAAATACCTCACCTAGTTCCTCCTTTTCTTCAATCATATTATCATACTGTTCTTGCAGATCCTCCAACTGTTGATCAAGTTGTCGTAGCTTGTTTTGTTTTTCTTTAAGGGTTGTCAGTGTGGCATCGAGTTCAGCCTATTAATTAAAAAGCGTTGTACTTCCAAACAATAATTCATGTAAAAAATATTTTTCTTTTAAAAAAAGTAGTCTGTCAAGTAGTTTGACAAAGATTTGTCAAACTTTTTGCACCCACAATTAAAATCTTATACTTTGCTCAACTTTCTTCTATCACCAGTTTTGTGTTCATCAAATGATACAAACCCGTCACATCCTGAAATGTAGATAAGGTTTTAACTCCATAATACCAACTAGCTGAATATTCAGCCATTCACTGAGAATAGTGACTTGGGTCTCATTATGAAACAGTCATGTAGCCATACGTTCCAATATGTTGTATTGTTACAGCCTGCCAATTGTTTAAAGGCTTAACATCAGGCAACAGAGCCAGAGACCCAGGTTTGATTCTGACTGTGGGGTGCTGTCTGTAATGTTCTCTGTAAGGCCCTGTTGTGACCAGCACAATGAATACATGTCCGACATCTTGTAAGATCTTGTAATTTAATCTGAACAACCAACGGAAACTTCTCGAAGGTCACCTGACCTCAGTCACGAGGCACAGGCACATTTGCCAACTTCAGCTTTTGGCCTCAAGGGGCACTGGCATTTATATTACATATACATCACATCTCCCCCTTCACTTTAATTACATCACTTCTCCCGCTTCCCTTAAATTACCTTACATCTCCGCTTCACTTTAATTACATCACATCTCCCCCTTCAACGTTGGTCAAAACTAATAACTTGAACCTTTAATCAATTTAATGTGGATAAAGTACCATAAATAACACAGTGCTCTTCATACTCCAAAACTATAAAATAATTGCCCAACAATTTTACATAACAAGTCGTGCGAGTCGTATTTCCAACTCGTTCTGTGTCGCATTTCTGTTGTGTGCGAGTGTGGCTTGACTCGCTTTGAGCCGATTCCCCCACCACAGAACCTTGTGACGCGACCTGTGATAGTTCTCTTGAGTCTGGGAGACTAGCTCCTTCTGGGAAAGGGGTTCCTCCTTGTGGGAGTGTTCACACTTGTCTGCTGCGTGTTGCCAGGGCATGGCTCAGCTGCTTCGTGCACAGGTCGTATATGTCCTTCCTGTTTCTGTGGAACTCAGTACTGCTCGGTGTAGAGATGACGTAGCTCCGAGGGGACAGGTTTTCTCTTGCAATATGGCCACGTTGCCACTCAGTTGGTTTGGCATGAAACCACACCTGTTGTTGTGGTTCCAGGCGCAGCAGCGGCTCGCTGCTTGCCTTCACATTGAAGTATGCTGCCTGTTTTTCTTGCTGGATGGTCAGTTGTGGTCCCATGGGAGGGACATGATGAGGCAGTAAGTGTGATAGAAGCGATGGCAATTTGCTTCTTAACAGTCTACTGTTCAGTAACTGTGAGGGGGCATAGCCGCCTGTCTCGTTAAGGGGGGTGTTGCAGTATTCGAGGATGGTGTACATCGGGTCATGGCCGCTGCGTTTGGCTTTTCTCATAATACTTTTTATAATTTGCACACAGCGCTCTATCTGCCCGTTGCTCTGTGGATATATGGGACTTGAGGTGACATGGGCAAATTCCCAGTCATCCTGGAAACCTACGAAACTCAGCACAGACAAATTGTCTTGCGTTGTCTATCATCACCAAGTCAGGAATGCCATTCCGGGCAAACATGCCCGTCATCTCACGTATCATCGAATGTGACGTCATGTCTGTCAGTTGCACTATTTCTGGGTACTTGGAGTAATAGTCTACTACAAGCAAATGGTCAACTACCTCCAGATGGAAGATGTCTGCGCCGACCTTAGACCAAGGTCTGCTGGGGATGAAGTGTGGTTGGAGCGGCTCGCTTTCTTGTGCTTTCCTGGTCACCTGGCATATCGAGCAATTTCCCACTGTGTCCTCAATCTGTGCATTCATTCCGGGCCACGCAAATAAATTGCGGGCTCGTTGTTTAAGTTTCACTACTCCCAGATGTGATTCATGTAGCGCGTTCAGCATCTGCCTCCGCATGCTTTGGGGGACTACGATTTGGTTTTCCCTCAAGACAAACATTTCCCGTCCCAGCTTCCACCGTATTTCCAGGTCGTACCGTAGCAGGTGCATTCGCATGCGCTGGAGTCTGGGGCTTAATTTGTGTAGTGGCTTGGCGAGCAAGCCTACTAATGGCTTGTGGTCAGTAAGAATTACTGTGCACTGACCGACAATGAAGTCATAAAACTTTCTGCATGCGTACACTATGGAGCACAGCTCCTTCTCTATATTTGCATAGTTGCGCTCGGCCGCGTTCACACGTCGTGATACGTAGGCAACAGGTCTCTTGTCTTGCATCAGGACCGCTCCAAATCCGCTGTTGGAAGCATCTGTGGCAATTGAAACGGGCGCGTGTTGGGTATGGCATTTGTAGCATGCTGCTGACACGAGATGGGCTTGGTGACACGCCTGCTTGATGACGTGTCCCACATATTCAATCTAATTTGAGCGCATTGCCGACTTTCGGGGATTGAGCTTTAGGCCGGATTCTTTCACCCGTTCGAGTAGGGCTTTCACCCTTGCGTCATGTTGTGCTGCGTTCACACCCCAAACGAGAATGTCATCAACGACTATCTCCACCCCTTCTAAGTCGCCAAACTCTTCCTGCATTGCCCGTTGCCAAATCTCACTTGCGGATGAGATTCGAAATGGAAGCACGAGGTATCAGTATCTCCCAAAGGGAGTATTAAATGTGGTCAGACGCGAGCTGTCATCGCTCAGTGGGAACTGCCAGTACCCACTTGTAGCGTCAAATTTCGAGAACCATTCTGCATTTGGCATGCGAGCTGCAATGTTCTCGAACGTCGTCATCGGGAATTGCTCCCTACGAATGGCTGCATTGAGGTCATGTGGGTCAAGGCATATGCGGACTTCGCCATTAGGCTTGTTAACCACAGTCATTGAATTCACCCAATCTGTCGGTTCGCTCACGGGCTTTATGACTCCCAAGCTTTACATGCGCTCTAATTCGGCTTTGACCTTATCCCTGATCTTATAGGGGATAGTGCGGGGCGGGTTTTGCTTAGGTTGCACGTTCTCTTGCAGCGCTATGTTGTACTCATGTCTTTTTAGCTTTGCCAGCCATTGGAAAATCTCGCGATTTTCCTCAATGATCCTCGCAGTGTATGATGAGCTCGCACTCACGCCATCAACTGCCTCCTTTCGCACAAGAAGCCCTAACTTTTCACAAGTTAGTTTCCCAAATATGGGTTTCACATTCCCCCTCACTATTTGAAAGACAACCCTGTGTTCTTTCTTACCTACTTTGACCTTCCCTTTTGCCTGCCCCACAGGCTTCATTGTATGTCTAGAGAATGATCTCAGTGTCATGTTCATCTTCAGTAAAGCAAAACCAGTCTTTCTGAACAAGTGCTCTGGCAGGATGTCAGAGTTCCAGAGTCAAGTTTGAACTCAATGTTCACATTGTTGATGCTGCACATCTGTCCCCATTCACGCGTCGACTCAATCACGGCGTCAATGTAGAAGACATCAACATCGTCGTTCACTGGCTCAGGCAGTGGTGAAGTGTTCATCTGGAACTCGACGTCGCAGACGTCACGGCTCCAGTCCCCGGCCTTTTGTCTGATTAGCCGGTCATATTGTTGGGGACGTGGGCGGCTGTATTTACCGGACAGTTGGGGGATCTGGAAAGATGTCCAATCTCAGCGCAGGTATAACATCTCATGTACTGAGCAGGGCAGTAGTTGCCTTTATGCCCGCGGGTGCATGACCGGCAGACGGTATCTTTACCAGAATCACGGATTTCTGTCTGTGGTTGTCTGGGTCGCGAATCCCTGCCTCGGCCCCATGGCCGTCTGGCGCTGTCCCGTTTCACGTAATCAACAGTCTCTTCGGTGTCGATGGTGGTTGGGGCAATCTGCTTCATCTGTTCGGCTGCTGCTTCAACTATCAGACACATGTCACTGCATTTTTCCAGTGTTAAAGCATCGCATTGTAGTAGTTTTTCCTGGAGTGGCTGGCTGGTGATGCCGCAGACAATTCTGTCTCGCAGCAATGAGTCATGGATAATGCCAAACTCGCAATCATTAGCTAAAGACTTCACTGCAGTCAGGTAGCTGGAGAAGGTCTCTGCTCGCCGCTGATTACGTGTATTAAAGATATATCTTGAGACAGTTAAGTTATTTTTTGGTTCACAGCATGTCTGATACTTGTTCTTCAGCGGTTGTATTTTGTCAGTTGCCTCCTGGGTAAACTTAAAGGTCTCATAAATCTCCTGAGCAGCCGGCCCGGCTACATGGAGGAATGTTGCACAGCGAATCATATCTGGTTTATTCGTTAGTTCTGTTGCCGCCTCGTACAGCTGGAATGCCCTTATCCAGTCCTTATAATTCTTGGCCAAGTTTTCTTGCATGGAGAGTGGCCCCGGAGGCTTGAGTCCTGCCATTCTTTTCTTTTTTTTTTTTTTTACTTTGACACCATGTAATGTTCTCTGTAAGGCCCTGTTGTGACTAGCACAATGAATACAATCGCCAAACTCTTCCTGCATCGCCCGCTGCCAAATCTCACTTGCTGATGAGATTCCAAATGGAAGCACGAAGTATCGGTATCTCCCAAAGGGAGTATTAAATGTGGTCAGACGCGAGCTGTCATCGCTCAATGGGAACTGCCAGTACCCACTTGTAGCCTCAAATTTCGAGAACCATTCCGCATTGAGGTCATGTGGGTCAAGGCATATGCGGACTTCGCCATTAGGCTTGTTAACCATAGTCATTGAATTCACCCAATCTGTCAGTTTCCTCACGGGCTTTATGACTCCCAAGCTTTCCATGCTCTCTAATGCGGCTTTGGCCTTATCCCTGATCTTATAGGGGATAGTGCAGGGTGGGTTTTGCTTAGGTTGCACGTTCTCTTGCAGCGCTATGTTGTACTCATGCTTTTTAGCCTTCCCAGTCCTTGGAATATCTCGCGATTTTCCTCAATGATCCTCGCAGTGTATGATGGGCTCACACTCACGCCATCAACCGCCTCCTTTCGCACAAGAAGCCGGTTCCGACTTCTTGTCCCACTTCTGACACCATGTAATGTTAGCTGTAAGGCACTGTTGTGACTAGCACAATGAATACACGTCCGACATCTTGTAAGTAAGATTTAATCTGAACCAAGGAAACGTCTCGAAGGTCACCTGACCTCAGTCACGAGGCACAGGCACTTTTTCCAGCTTCAGCTTTTGGCCTCAAGAGGCACTGGCATTTATATTACATATACATCACACTGTACGGAGTTGGTGCATTCTCCCTGTGACTACGTGCGCATTCTCCGGGTGCTCCGGTTTCCTCCCACACTCCAAAGACATGCAGGTTTTTAGGCTGGTGGAAAACTAGGGCTTCTGTAAATTGTCCCTAGCGAGTAGGATGGAACTAATGTACATGTCTGGTCGGCACGGACACGGTGGGCCAAAGGGCCTGTTTCCATGCCGCATCTCTAAACTAAACTAAATTAAACTAACTAAACTAACAACTATATTGATTATCGCCGTTCAAACTCAAAACTTCACTACATAGTTCAATTACTTAAATCATTATTTTTCATAACTTTACAGAAGTTTCACATGTTTATATTAGGTCGAGGCTGAGGTAGGGTTGTTGTTAGGATTGTGCAGAATGGTTCAAGAGGCTAATAAGTTCCAGGAGCAGAATTGGGGCATTCGGCCCATCAAGTCTACTCCACCATTCAATCATAGCTGATCTATCTTTCCCTCTCAACCCCATTCTCCTACATTCTCCTGCACACTCCTTGTAACCCATGACTCACTTGCAAATTAAAAAGCTGTCAATTTCTACCTGAAATATATTGATTGACTTGGCTTTCATCTGTGGCAATGAATTCTACAGATTCAATACACTCTGACTAAAGAAATTCCTCCTCATCTTCTTTCTAAAGGTACGTAATTTTATTCTGAGGCTCTGGCCTCTGGCCCTAGACACTTCCACTAGTGGAAACATCCTCTCCACATTCACACTATCCAGGCCTGTCACTATTTAATAAGTTTCAATGAGGTCCACCCTCATCCTTCCAGAGTCCAGCGGGTACAGGCCCTGTGCCTTCAAACTCTCATCATATGTTAATCCAATCATTCCTGCGATCCTTCTCATAAACCTCCTCTGGACCCTCTCCAATGGCAGGACATCCTTCCTCATATATGGGATCCATAACTGCTCACGTTACTTCAAATGTTGTCTGATCAGTGTCTTATAAACCCTCAGCATTACATCTCTATTTTTGTATTCTAGCCCTCTTGAAATAAATGCTAATGGTTGATGTGAAGAAGCTACTATTGAATCTTGAAGGAATGCTTCTCGTCTTCTGTACCTTCTTCCCGATAGTAGTAACAAAATAAGAGGAAGGCCAGGGTGGTGTGGGTCTATGATGATATTTGCAGCCCTTTTAAAGCAGTACTTCCTGTAGATCTTTTCATTGGTGGGGTGGTCAATACCCATGATGGACTGGACAATGTTCACCACTTTCTGGCTCCTTCATTCTTGTGTATTTCAATTTTGTCTCATAACCAACCTCTTGAAGCACTTCATCACAAAGAGCATGGGTGTCACCAGTCAGTAGCCAATGAGCCCAATATTATGGACGTCCTTTTAAAGTAGGTGGGAACCTTCAACCGTAGCAGTGTAAGATTGAAAATGAAAGTGAAATCTCCAGCACAAGTTAGAAGAAAGGGGCCAGGTAGACATTCAGGGCCCATTGAGTCGTTTCCACCATTCAATCATGTCTGATCTCTGCCCCCTAATCCAATTTTCCTGCCTTCGCCCCATACCCTTGACATGTGTTCTAATCATCAAGAATTTGTCTATCTCTGCCTTAAAAATATCCACTGACTTGGCCTCCACAGCCTTCTATGGCAAAAGGTTCCACAGATTAACAATCATCTGACTAAAGACATTGCTCCTCACCTCCTTCCTAAAAGATTGGCAGGACAAATAGTCACCAGACAAGTTAAATTTGAATTTAGCTATGTGCCCCATGATTGATGGAACTAAAAGTTGTCCAATCATCTGCATTTATAAATTGTGTATCATAATTTGAAGCCAAATTTCTAACTCACCTGAGCTCCCGCGAGTTTTATTCGTTTTGGTTCCACCTCCTTGGAAATTCGGGAATACAGATCCATGGCTCTCACCCACATACACATGGACTTACAAGCTTTAGACACTTTTTCCACTTTATCAGGTACAAAATCTGGATTGTTTATGTATTTCTGAAGTCGTTGCAATATCTGGGGTTTAATGTTGTCTTTGTCATATTCCATGAGTTTCTTCAAGAAATTTGAATCACCAAGAACTTGCTTAGCTGAAGCCCAGTCAGTTCTATACAATAAAATGAGACATTTTTGGAAATAATTTGAGAAGTGAATACACAGACCCAAGAATATATTATTTATATCATTGTCAATGAAAAGTAAAAAAAGGCATCTTCTGAAAGATCAATGATCTCAAAATATCATCACAACTATAATGTGTGTAACAACTATGTGACATTCAAGAAAATTACTTGCAGAAGATACAGACTAATAGAATTAAATTGCAATAAAAAATGTGCATCACCTCCAATTTAGCTTGTCGCAATTTGCTCTTGAAATATGTGTACACATCGCATTAAAGAGGATACACTGTTCAGTCACTATCATCAGTGCTGATTAGTGCATTATCACTCATTCATGGATGCAGTTTCAAGAGCTAGCTCTAGCTGAAAATGACTACTGAATAAAACCGTGCCTGCAATTCTTAAAAGGGAGGTGTTCATTCCCTCCAAAAGCTTTGAAAAGCTTGTTACAAAACTTGGTACTCTCTGTTTTTTTGGATGATACTCTCCAGGAAAGACAAAGAAAGAGAGAGGTCTTCTTAGTCCAAAAAAACATCAAGAATGGTTGGGAAGTTACAGGGGAAGAATGAAGCTGATGAAGGCAATGACAGGTAATAAGGTCATAAGGAATGGTAGAATTGGGCCATTCGGCCCATCCAGTCTACTCCACCATTCAATCATAGTTGATCTATCTCTCCTTCCTAACTCCATTCTCATGCCTACTCCCAATTACCTCTGACACCTTTACTAATCAAGAATCTACCTACCACTGCCTAAAAAATATCCACTGACAAAGAATTCCACAGATTCACCTCCCGCTGACAGGCACAAAGTTCCCAGGAGATGGAGACAGTGCAGCAACAAATTGTTGAAACAAGGAACAATTTGCTGGTTTACAAAAAAATAGGCAGAGTGCTGGAGTAACTCAGCTGGTCAGGTAGCATCTCTGGAGAACTTGAACAGGTGATGTTTCAGATTGGGAGCCTTCCTTCAGTTGTACTGCCACAGTCATCAGCAAATCTTATTTTTTCACAGCTGCACCATCACATTCCCAGAATGTTCCATGCTTGAAACTCCCCTCACTCATAAAATAATAATTCCTATAAATACCTCTTGACACTTGCTGATATTTCCAACGGGAGTGAAATTGAGATATGCCAAAAATGTGTAAGGGCAGCAACCAATGTCAAATTTCAGACTGAATTCTCAAACTCATTTGTGCCCTGCTAATACACATTTTTAGGGAAAAAATCAAGCAAATAATAAATTGGTCCTCTGTGCTCTGTACAGAACATATTTTGCTTTTAATAACTGTACAATTTATGTAAGAGAATAATCCAAACTCTTCAAGGTATGCCAAACCAGCATCAGCAGATTCTTGGGTCCACATTTTACTGCTCCACTACAAAATTTGAAGTTATCCCTTCTTTGAAGAAGTTCTCCTCCTATCTACATTCTCCAGAGATGCTGCCTGACCCATTGAGTTACTCCAGCACTTTTCTTGGTCCAATGTAACCTCATGCCCCTATTTTCCCTGTAAATTAATCCTCCAATTACACATCCACTTGTTTTTTCCAAAGTTGATTTTACTACCCCTACCAAATCTCTTTTCCTTAGAGTTCAGAAGAAGGATGGGAGCACATTGGAACAAATACTGGAATCGAAAAGAGCAAGTTTCCCAGACAGGACAGCTGGGAGCATGACAAAGAGAGAAGACCAATGGTTTAAACTTCAATCATATTAGGGAGTCATGATCAAGCGGACATAACTGGTCATAAGCAGATGATCATTTACTATAAATCTGAGGTTCATATAAATTTCTTCTCCCAGAGGGTGTGACTTTTCTGCCACCAAGGATTGTGGAGACCAGATTGTTAGATACATTTAAGGTGAAGATGGATAAATATCTGAAAGATTGAAGAATGGCGAGTTATAGGGAAACCGATGCAAAAGATGGCCCAGTGGTACAGCTCCACTCTCACAGCTGTCAGAGCTGCTCTCTCACAGTGCCAGAGACCCAGGTTTGTTCCTGATCTTTGGTGCTGTCTGTGTGGAGTTTGAACATTCTCTCTGTGACTATGCCGACCAAGATGTCTCCCTGATCTTGTCCCATTTGACTGTGCCTGTTCCATAGACTTCTAAACCTAACCTATACTATATTGATTACAAAGGAGGGAAGAAGATAAGACTTTATTGCCTTCCATCACAGTGGGGAATGTGATGGAGCTGCTGTGGTGGATGTTTATGTTAAATTTGTGTAGATGTGTGTCTTGTTGCTTTTTTGGTATGACTATGGCAAAATCAAATTCTTTGTATGTTGCAAAATATACTTGGCTAATAAATTAATTACGATTACAATATTTAAACATTATAATTGTGCCCATCTCTACAGCTTCCTAACGCAGCTCATTCCATATACCCACTATCCTGTTTTTAACCCTTCCCCATTCACCTTAAAACTAGTTTAAGATTATTGAGTCAACTGAATTTAAATTTTGCAGCTACCCTGATAGGATTTGAATTCATCTCTATGGGTTGATACTCTTAGTTTCTGGAGCAATAGTGGTGCAATTTAACCTCTATGATGCATTACATTTAAACAAATAAAGTCAGCGAACCCATCTGTACAGGACACAACCGGCAGAGCATTAAAACGCCAGTATGATTTTTGAGTAATGAAACTAGAAATTATAATGCTGAAGATGAAAATGCACTAACTGGGCATGCATGGTAGTTATCACACCAATCATAAGTTTCTGGTGGTTGAATATAGTTCAGTCAACATTGATAAATTTCTATTTGTAGGAAGGAACTGCAGATGCTGGTTTACACAGAAGATAGACACAAAATACTGGAGTAGCTCAGCAAGTCACGCAACATCTCTCAAATAAGTGACATTTCGGGTAGAGACCCTTCTTCCCAAAACCCGAACTCTAACCATTCACCTATTTCTTTTCTCCAGAGTTGCTGCCTGACCCGCTGAGCTACTCCAGTGTTTTGTGTCTATCTTCATTGATAATTTTTTATTGTCCACCAGGAGGAGTGTGGAAGAGGTTTTCAGAGAATTGATTGGAAAGATAGATGTATTCATAGTATCCACTCACTTTGCATTAAGTAGGATGCAAATGGCTTCCATGACAGTCATAACAAGATCTGGAGGCTTGGTGAATACTCTAACTTCAGATATATCTGCTTTGTCCAAAGAATCAAGGGCTTTATTTGCTGCATCCAAAGCAGGCATAGCTTCGTCAAGATCCCGTTGTGCATCATCAGCTATAGCTTGGGTCTCTGCAGCTTTTACTTTGGCTGCTGCTTCATCATCTTGTACAACTCTGCGAATCTAGCACATCCAACAAGAAAAGCCATTAGTACAATAAAACTCACATCAATAATTGAACATTATTTGATTAAAATAATATTAAAATCTATGCCATAGTGGCTACTCTCACTGAGAAATGTTCTGAGAAACTATCACATGAATCCACGATAAATATTGGGGGAAAAATGTGCTTCAAAGCATATAAACTTTTAATGACCCAGACGTAAATCAGTGAATCACCAGAACAACTCTTTTTTAATTATGTCCTGCAAAATGCTTGATCAAATCCTTCCACCAACCCTTAGCCCACCTTCCTTTTCCCAGTCTTTGACTTTATTTTTCACTCCCTTAACTTGTTGCCTTATTTTCAGCATGTCCAGTTTTTAAGTTCTTCTGTTAGATGTATGCTCCTGCCACTAGCTTCTCTGTATGCCCCCAAAATAACAAAGTATCTGACCTATATGTGTTTAAACATTAGGAACTATTCCACATGTTTTCTGAGAAAACAAGGAGGACATAAAAATGATCAGAAACAGCAATTGGGAATTCATGAATCCATAATTAATATTTATAGTCATTCTTTAATGTTAGTCGTTCTTTACCTGGTCTGCCTCTGCATGGTCCACACTCAACTTTCCCATCAAAGCATTGACATCAATTGATTTCTGTTGAAGAACTGGCTCCAGAGCCGAAAGATCAACTTGCATTTTGTCTACCAATACATTGGTCTCCAACAATTTAGTGAGTCCATTCTTCACACGATTCCGAGCCTGGAGTTATATCAAAAATATTACATTCAGTATGATAATTCATAACGCCACTTATCAGAGTCTATCCCGTCATACATTTCAATATTAAATTTTAAATGCTTCAAGTCTTCTCATTTATCATGTCTATCTATAAACTTCTGAGGTTTACTATTTTCTTCTTCACTTCCAAGCTTAATTTCATCAGCAAACTTGGACATTTTGCCATGTATACCCATGCCCAGATTATAGATGTTTAACAAAAAATATAGTGGTCCCAGTACTGACCCATGAATGAACATTACAGTTTATTCTCTTCCATTTTGAAAAAATGTTGACCGTTAGTTTCTGTTTTCTACCTTGAAGGTATTTTACTGACGGAGATGCTACTGATCTTTTAATCTTGCTTTTGTGCCTTCTGAAATTTAGAGTTAGGGTTACAGCCCTGGCCATGCTCTTATTTTACTACACTATCAGGAAAATGGTACTGGAGCCTGAAAATCATGACCACCAAAAACAAGAACAGCTTCTTCTCAGTAACCACTATGATCGTCTATTGACTGGATCTTTGGTTGCACTATGACTGGTGTTTTGCACTGTTATAGTTAGATAGTATTATGGTTATTAATTTATTGTGTTTCTGATTAATATACATTATCTTCCATTTATGAGCCTATTAATTTGCAGCAAACAAAAATATCATTGTTCCGTCATTGATATATATATATATATATAACAATGAAACACTCTTGATTTGAAGTTACATGAATGGCATTCCCTTCATTAACCTTCCCTGTCATTTTATTTTTAAAGTTCCGTTTCGTCAAAAATGATTTACTGACTCCAGCATCTTTCCCACCACCGAAGTCAGGCTAACTGGTCTGTAATTCCCCGTTTTCTCTCTCGCTCCTTTCTTGAAAAGTGGGATAACATTAGCTATCCTCCAATCCACAGGAACTGATCCTGAATCTATTGAACATTGGAAAATGATCACCAATGTGTCCACTATTTCTAGAGCCACCTCCCTGAGGACCCTGGGATGCAGACCATCAGGCCCAGGGGATTTATCATCCTTCAGTCCCATTAGCCTACCCAATACTACTTCTCGCCTAATGGAAATTTATTTCAGTTCCTCTAATGAACTTTAAAGGAAGTTAATGAAGTACTTTTCAAAACACTGCAGAACCATAAACAAACATAAATAGGCACAGATTTACTGTAGATCATATAACTGGCTTAATATTGGTGTCTGGAAATTCATTATTGGTATACAGCTATAATGTTTTATTCTGCCTCTAAAAAATCATTCTATTGAAGTACAAACCTGGTTAATTTAAAGATTTGCAAATATTGTATAAAAATTGCTTTTAAAGGAAATGGAACATTGTCAGAAATTCAATTTATCTTTGTAGTTTTGAAGAACAACAACAAAGGTTTTCCTTACTGTAATCAGTTCCTTCCGTTTCTCCTGCAGCATGGCCAGGTACAGATTAATCAGCTCGAGGTAAGATGTGGGTGTTGTGTAGTACCTTCGTCGCAACTCTGCATAGTATTGCTCAGCCATGTCATTAACGCTGGTATGGACTTGTACGCACATTTCAGAAAATTTATCCTTCATTTCATCACTGCCAAGGTCAACAGTTGCAAAGAAATTTTTTGAGACAGAAAGAAGAGCTTCTCGTGGCCACTGAAGAAAGGAATTAACTCCATTAATTCTTTAGCATTAAGCAAGAAAGAAATAGCTCCATGTGATTTTATTAATGTGGCTGACCAAATGACACTGCATGTTTGAAATATTAGCAAGTTGTAAATCATATGTTCAATTGCGGGGTATGTGACCAAGCAAGTAGGCAATCCTGGGAGCTGGATGACTATTATAGCCAACTCTACGGTAAAGTTAACAAGGATAACTGCTAAATGTTAGGGAGTTCCTTTCTAATGTTCCGATAACACCATTAGGTTCTAACTAGACATTTTCTGAACAGTCCATGTATTACCCTAATTTCTACTGCATCCTGGTAACTAATGGTCAATTGGAACTAATGGGAAATCAGTAACTAGACTATATCAGGCCATGTTATGTTTGGAACTATTGCTAAAACTTACCCATTAAAATCTCTTCAGCTTTCATTCAAATTACAATAACCCAATTGTGGAAACATTAATTTAATAGAAGTTATTAAATTGATAGCATTCTTGAGTTCTTTTATAAGATAAGATAAGATAAGATAACCTTTAATGTCATTCAGACCGAAGTCTGAACGAAATTGAAGCAGTCATACATACAATACAATACAATAAAAAACAACAATAAACACATATTAACATCCACCCCAGTGAGTCCAGTTGTAGATGTTGCTGGCAAGGCCAATTTTTAATGCCATCCCGACTGCCCTTGAGAGAATGATGGTGAACTACCTTCTTGAACCTTTGCACCCTTCTGGCTCCCTGTGCGCAGGAAATTCCAAAATTTAGACGCAGCAACAATGAAGGATCAGTTCTATACTTCTTAAGTTGGGAGTTGAAGGTGGTGGTGCTGTTAAGTACAGTATCTGCTCCTCTTGGTGAAGGAGGTCACAGATTTGGTAGGTGTCTTATTTTTGATGTTGGAGCTGCATACCTCCAGGCAAGTGAAAGGAACACCATCACACTCATGATGTGTGCCTTTTATATGATGAAACTTCTTTAAGTGCATCGGGGGGTAAGTCACTTGCCACATAATACCAGTTTCTGACCTGTATTTGAAAACATGGTATTTATGTGGTTGGTCCAGTTGAGTTTCTGAACAATGGTAGCCATCATTCGTGGGGTTGGGGTGGGGATAGGGTTGGGGAGGGGATGTTGATGTCAATGTGATTGAATATCAAAATGGCTATAGTCACTTGTTGTGGTTGATAGTCCATTGTAGTCCCTAACACTCTGGTGGCACAAATGTTTCTTGCTATATACAGTGCATTCAGAAAGTATTCAGACCCCTTCACTTTTTCCACATTTTGTTAAATTTCAGCCTTATTCTAAAATAATCACCATCTGTCAAGGCATTGCTAAGGCAAAGCCTGACACCTTCAAAGAGGCACTTCATCATGAAATCAGATAGCTAGCTGGTTAGTGGAAGTCAGCACCCATATTTTTATTGCCTATTGCCATGTTGGATGGTAAGTAGGTGGAAAAAAAAGATGAGTTACAAGTGATCCAGGAAATGCTATTGAATTTTCATCTCTTTAAAATATTGAAATGCTTTAATATATCTGAATATATCGATAACATTTTGGCAGACTTACTAATACTGCATACCTGCACAAACCAATCAATGGTGCAGCAATTTACCAAGGATGGAAACATACGACATCGAGAGCGAAAGGCATCGCCGACAGGGCTCATACATATTACAATGTGTAGTTTCTGGCGAACCCGCTTGATGAAATATTGAAATACCTGAGAAAAGAACAGTCCATTTAATATGTGTATTTTGCACCTCATCTGAATTAATTATCTTTCATTATAATGACAGCTTAGCATTTAGCTCAGATTTAACTAAATTAGCATTTAGCTCAGATATCGTGAAAAAAATAGGTTAATTGTCTATATTCAATAATAATGTAATCAATTCTTAATTAAATTGATATAAATCTAAAAAGAACATCTGTTTTTAGACAAATACAACACACTGAATGCTTAATTTTCAAACATTTATTTTATTAGTGGATACCAGTAAGGATACCACACTTTCCCCCCATTATCGCTTGTGTAGGAGCCATTTATGTTTAGGCTAGCTACTGTTGGCATATTATATTATTTAGTCTGGATATATCTTGCAGTATTATTTTGGACACTTGGGGGCAATCGTTAGATGCACAGAGTGATGTATATTTACTGTGCATAGGGTAATAGATGCCTATCTACTAGGCCAGGCCAGTAGAGAACAGGACTCCCCCAACACTGTGTGTCTTGGCCTCTAATGTGTCCAAACCCTGAATAATCTTATATGTTTCAATAAAATGCCCTCTCATCCTTCTAAATTCCAGAGTATACAAGCTCCATTCTCTCAGCATATGACAGTCCCGCCATCCCGGGAATTAACCTTGTGAACCTATGCTGCACTTTCAATAACAAGAATGTCCTTCCTCAAATTAGGGGACCAAAACTGCACACAATACTGCAGGTGTGGTCTCATTAGGGCCCTGTATAACTGCAGAAGAATCTCTTTGCTCCGATACTCAACTCCTCTTGTTATGAAGGCCAACATGCCATTCGCTTTCTTCAATGCCTGCTGTATCTGCATGCTTACTTTCATTGATTGAAGAACAAGGACCCCCAGATCCGGTTGTACTTCCCCTTTTCCCAACTTGAAACCATTTAGATAATAATCTGCCTTCCTGTTTTTGCTACCAAAGTGGATAATCTCACATTTATCCACATTAAACTGCATCCGCCCACTCACCCAACCTGTCCAAGTCACCCTGCATTCTCATACCATCCTCCTCACAGTTCACACTGCCACCCAGCTTTGTGTCATCGCAAATTTGCTAATGTTACTTTGAATCCCTCATCTAAATCATTGACGTATATTGTAAATAGCTGCGGTCCCAGCACTGAGCCTTGCGGTACCCCACTAGTCATTGCCTGCCATTCTGAAAGGGACCTGTTAATCCCTACTCTTTGTTTCCTGTCTGCCAACCAATTTTCTATCCATTTCAGCTCTCTATCCCCAATACCATGTGCCCTAAATTTGACCACTAAAATCCTATGTGGGACCTTATCAAATGCTTTCTGAAAGTCCAGGTACACTACATCCACTGGCTCCTGTAGATTGGTTATTTCCTTTGAACCAATTGTCGTGCTTATTAGTAGTTGCTCTGCGTAATTTGCGATTTATATTACCAGGATCTTGCTTACGTAATTCAGTTTGAGTAGCTGCTAGTTACTGTAATGTCCTGTGGACCAATGCTGTAAGTGGGCTTTAATAAATATGTGTTGTATTTTGAAGTGTGTACAACTCGACTTATTACATGGTCAAGAAGTGAGTCTTACCTACTCCGTTCATGTTTATCGGGTTTTGTTTTTTATATTTGTTTTATGTGCCTGTTATCTCAATCATGGCAAACTCGTCTCGCTGTCCTAGTCCTCTGATCTTTGACTCTGACATTGCTGAATGCTGGCGCCTTTTCGAGCGCGAGTACATTCACTACATTCACATCATTCATCGCAACGATCCTCCAGATGTATGTGCTTCTGTGTTACTAAACCTGGCTGGTTCTGAGGCAATGAAACGTGCGGACCGTTTTACTTTTGATCCTGCTGTTTTAGACACAAACTGTCAGACGCAGTGCCTGCAGAAACGATTGATGACCCTGCTGACTACTTGCAAAGTTTAGGCAGTTATGTGACCTCCCCTCGAACTCTATTATCGAACGTAACAATTTTTTTGCTCGTAAGCAACAAGTTGGCGAGCCAGTAGAGTGCTTTATTAACGTCTTAAAATATATGGCTGTGCGCTGTCATTTTCGAGATTTATGTGATGAACTGATCCGCAACAAACTCGTTGGAGGTATGCTCAGTGACAAGATGAGACACGAATTACTTTGTAACACTGAACTGACTTTAAATCAAGCAGAACACGCCTATCGGATTGCTGAGTCAACGGCTTCTCACACTAAGTCTGTGATCTCTGGATAGCCATCCCAGTATAGTGTTAACCTTACAGGCACCTCCTGTCGTAACAAGCTCCTGCAGCCTTCCCCTGCCTGGCAGCAGAGAAGGTCTGCTGCTTGGTCCTAATTGTAACTAATCTCATGCTCCGGGTCGGGTGTTCTGTATTGCTTATGGTAAAATTTGCAATTTCTGCAGGAAATTCAACCACTTTGCAAAATTTTGCCGTTCTCGTGCGACTCAATCTGTTCCAAAGACGAGTTTGCACCTGTTACAACATGAGCTTCCTGATAACAAAAGCAAGGAGATTGAGGAGCCATCCCCTCAGCTCTCTGCAAGTGAAGATAACAGTTCAGCCATCCACTCCCTCCTCCCTTCCTCTAATGAGCAACTTGACCCTGAGATAACCATGTTTGTGAATAACAAGCCTGTGATCGCAAAGATTGAAATGTAATGTCATCTCGTTATCTGAGTTTTAAAAAATACGTAATGCTGAACATATTGAAAAGGCTTCGGCCACACTTCGGGCCTATGGGGGTGATGTTCTACACCCGCTTGGACAAACTGATTTTAACTGCATCATAGACTCGCAGTCTCATACCCTGAAGTTTTATATCGTCAAGGGGGATTCTGAAACTCTGCTTGGTAACAATGCATGACACGATCTCGGCCAAGTCTACTTTGGCCACGCTATCCATCAACTCTTTCTCGCTGAGGGCTCCACTCAGCAAAAACTCTCTCAATATAGAGAACTGTTGATGGGCTTGGTAAGCTGCCCCTCAAGTACAACATCGCCATTGATCCCAAAGTCACTCCTGTAGTTCAAGCACCACATCGTGTTCTGCATGCCGTGCATGACAGAGTACACAATGAGCTCAAATGGATGGTCTTCCAGAGTGTCATTGCTGAAGTTACTGACCCATCTGACTGGGTTTCCACCATGGTGGTTGCAACGAAGAAAAACAAGGAGGAAATCTGTATCTGCATCAACCCCAGGGATCTCAACACAGCTATCAAACGCCCACACTGCCCTATGCGAACGGTAGAGGAAGTTGCCACTCAAATAGGTAACGCATCAGTGTTCTCCGTTCTGGATGCCAAATTCTTGTTTTGGCAGATTCCGCTGGACCCAGACTCATTACTACGTTCAGTACCCCCTTCGGCCGTTACAAATTCCTGAGAATGCCCTTTGGCATCAACTCTGCCAGCGAGGTTTTTCAGCGCATGAAGGAACAACTGTTTATGGGGTATCCATGTGCCATCATTGTTGATGACATTCTTGTCTACGGGTGCGACTTGGCTGAGCATGACGCCAATCTGACGAGAGTGTTAGACCGTGCCAAAGACATTCAGCTCAAACTCAATCCCCTGAAGTGCAAGTTTCAAGTCCTGGAAGTTATCTACGTCGGACATGTTTTCACAAGTGATGGACTCAGACTGGACCCATCAAAAACTGCTGCTATCAACTGCTGCTGCTGACGAGACTTTACAATTGCTGTCCGCAGTCATCCGGTGTGGCTGGCCAGATAAACAACACAGCACCCCGCTCACGATCCGCCCATACTTCCTGGTTTGCGACGAACTGATGTTACAGGACGGGATTATAGTCAAGGGTCACAAGGCAGTTGTCCCAGCCGTCATCCGGGACAAGTACTTTGACGCCGTCCACAGGGGCCACCCCGGTGTGGAGGCAACCCTACAACGGGCACAGAGCTTGTTTTACTGGCCTGGTATGACCAAGTATATACGTGACAAAACTGAAGTCTGCACCATCTGCAAAAGCCTGACACCACACCAGCAGAAGCAGCCCTTACTGCCGCACTCAGTTCCTCCCCTACCGTGGTCCACCGTAGCCACCGACATATTCGAATGGCACGGGAAACACTATCTGGTTCTTGTTGAACTCTTATTCGGGCTGGTTTGACATTGATCTACTCCAAACCATCACATCTGAAGCAGTTATCCAGAAGTTGCAACGCCATTTCTCCGTGCACGTTTCCCCTGCACGCCTTCTATCCGACAACGGCAGTCAGTTCACCAGCCAGCTTTTCAAAAACTTTGCACAATGATGGGACTTTCGACATACCACCAACTGCCCTGAGTTTCCGCAGTCCAACCGACTCGCCGAAACGGGCCGTCCGAAGCGCAAAAACAACTAATGGAGCGTTCTTACCTTGCTAAATCTGACGTCTACCTAGACCTGCCCAATTTAAGGAACATTGCCAGGGATCCCATACTGGGTTCCCCAACCCAACGACTGATGTCTCATCAAACCCATGCTGCCTTGTCTGTACCACAGCAGCATCTGCAGCCACAGGTCCGTTCTCCGCCCGCAGTCCAGAAACAACTACAATTCAAGCGCGATGCACTAAAACGTTTTTTCGACAAATCCAGTAAGCCACTTAAACCTCTCTCCAGTGGACAGGTTGTTCGCCTCCAGACCAACAAGGGTATGGCCGTCTGGGTCATATTCACAGCCCTGCCAAAGAACCGCGCTCCTACCTGGTTAGCGCGGACGGGGCCATTTACAGACGCAACTGTCAACATCTCCTTCCTGTGAAGGAACCGCGTCCTGCGAGTACGAATCCAGAGGTCTGGCGATTTGTATACCCTCCCACTACCGGGCCGGCTGCTCCACTACCAGAGACAGTAGCCCCTGCAGCCTCTCCACGGCGTTCAGTGCCCAGCTCGCCTACTTCACCAGCTCTACCTGGCGGGTCTCCGGTGCCATCCCCGGTCACATCCCCTGTCCCCTCCCCAGTCACTTCACCAGTGAAAGGAGGAGATGCGGCATACGTGCCGGACGGGTCAGCAGGCCACCCATTAGATACGGAGATTTTGTGTAACCATATATACTTCCCCATGTGCGTTATTAACATTTCGGCTGCTGTATTGTTTAGCCACCATGTTTCCACGTATCTATGCTTTATTTTGTTTCTACAAGGAAGGATGTACTGTAGATTGGTTATTTCCTACTAACCAACTGTAGTGCTTGTTAGTAGTTGCTCTGCCTATTATGTGATTTATATTACAAAGATTTTGCTTACGTAATTCAGTCTGAGTAGCTGCTAGTTACTGTAATGTCCTGCAGACCAATGCTGTAAGTGAACTTTAATAAATATGTTGTATCTTGACGTGTGTACAACTCGATTTATTACAGCTCCCTCTTGCCAATTTTCCTAGTTACGTTCTCAAAAAATTCCGGAAGATTAGTCAAGCATGATTTTCCCTTTGTAAATCCATGCTGACTTGGACCGATCCTGTTATTGCTATCCAAATGTGCTGCTATTTCATCTTTTATGATTGACTCCAGCATTTTTCCCCACCACCGATGTCAGGCTAACTGGTCTATAATTTCCTATTTTCTCTCTCCCGCCTTTCTTAAAAAGTGGAATAAAATTAGCTACCCTCCAATCCACGGGAACTAATCCTGAATCTATAGAACATTGGAAAATGAACACCAATGCGTCCACAATTTCTAGAGCCACTTCAGTCTTCAGTCCCCTCAGTCTACCCAAAACCATTTCCTGCCTAATGTGGATTTCCTTCAGTTCCTCCGCCACCCCAGATCCTCTGGCCACTAGTACATCAGGAAGATTGTTTGTGTCCTCCTTCGTGAAGACGGATCCAAAGTACCTGTTCAACTCATCTGCAATTTCCTTGTTCCCCATAATAAATTCACCTTTTTCAGTCTTCAAGGGTCCAACTTTGGTCCCAACTAATTTTTTCCTCTTCACATACCTAAAGAAACTTTTACTATCCTCCTTTATATTCTTGGCTAGCTTACTTTCATACTTCATTATTTCTCCCCGTATTGCCCACTTAGTTATCTTCTGTTGCTCTTTAAACATTACCCAATCCTCTTGCTTCCCGCTTATCTTTATATATTGTACGTCTTCTCTTCTCTTTTATTTTTATACTGTCCATGACTTCCCTTGTCAGCCACGGTCGCCTCTTGCTCCCCTTAGAATCTTTCTTCTTCTTTAGAATTAACTGATCCTGCACCTTCTGTATTATTCCCAGAAATACCTACCATTGTTGTTCCACTGTCATCCCTGCTAGGGTATCTTTCCAGTCAACTTTGGCCAGCTCCTCCCTCATGGCTCCATAGTCCCCTTTGTTCAACTGTAGCATGGACACCTCCGATTTACCCTTCTCTCTCTCAAATTATAGATTAAAACTTACCATATCATGGTCACTACTTCCTACTGGCTCCTTTACCTGAGTTCCCTTATCAAATCCGGTTCATTGCACAACACTAATTCCAGAATTGCCTTCTCCGTGGTAGGCTCCAGTACAAGCTGCTCTAAGAATCCGTCGCTGAGGCACTCCACAAACTCCCTTTCTTGCGGTCCAGTACCAACCTGATTTTCCCAGTCTACCTGCATGTTGAAATCTCCCATAACAAGGAGCATTACCTTTACAACGTGCCAATTTTAACTCTCGATTCAACTTGCACCCTATATCCAGGCTACTGTTTGGGGGCCTTTAGATAAGTCCCATTACAGATTGGGCTTGGACAAAGACATCTGCAGATGGAAAGAGCATGAGGCTTGCACTGATGCGTTCAAACAGATGTGTTCAAGTTCAGAATTGCTGCACAGGAACGACCATAGACAAGACGGGGCATCTTGTCCATGGTCGGCCCTATATACGACCCTTTAGGATTTCTAGCACCATTTACTCTATCAGCCAAGCTGATTATGCAGGAGCTATGTAAGGAAAGAGTCAGATGGGATTAAAACATACCCCAAACCTTCTCTCAGCAATGGACAGGATGGTTAGCAGATCTCAACAAGATGGTGGAATTTAAAGTGGACCAGTACATGAAATCCACAAACTTTGGTCAAATCAGATATGCACAGCTGCACCATTTTTCAGATGCAAGCGAAAGTGGCTACAGTACTGTTTCATATCTAAGACTAGAAGATGATAACAAAGAAGTGCATGTTGCATTCATAATGGGATAAGCCAGAGCGGCACCATTAAAACAAATGACGATTCCCAGAATGGAGCGTACGACTGCAGTCCTAGCGATTGACACAATGCTGCAAAAGAAATTGCAGCTTCAACTGGACAAATCCATCTTCTGGACTGATAGCACAACAGTGCTTAAGTACATCAACAAGGAAACCAAACACTCAGTGGTGGGCAAATTAATGGAAAAGATACTTAGAGATACTTAGAACTTCAGTGGTGGGCAAATTAATGGAAAAGATACTTAGAGATAATATATATAAGCATCTGGATAAACAGGGTCTAATTAGGAACAGTTAACATGGATTTGTGCCTGGAAGGTCATGTTTGACTAATCTTCTTGAATTTTTTGAAGAGGTTACTAGGGAAATAGACGAGGGTAAAGCAGTGGATGTTGTCTATATGGACTTTAGTAAGGCCTTTGACAAGGTTCCTCATGGAAGGTTGGTTAAGAAGGTTCAACTGTTGGGTATAAATGCAGGAGTAGCAAGATGGATTCAACAGTGGCTGAATGGGAGACGCCAGAGGGTAATGGTGGATGGCTGTTTGTCGGGTTGAAGGCAGGTGACTAGTGGGGTGCCTCAGGGATCTGTGTTGGGTCCTTTGTAGTTTGTCGTACATCAATGATCTGGATGAAGGTGTGGTAAATTGGATTAGTAAGTATGCAGATGATACCAAGATAGGGGGTGTTGTGGATAATGAAGAGGATTTCCAAAGTCTACAGAGTGATTTAGGCCATTTGGAAGAATGGGCTGAAAGATGGCAGATGGAGTTTAATGCTGATAAATGTGAGGTGCTACACCTTGGCAGGACAAATCAAAATAGGACGTACATTGTAAATGGTAGGGAATTGAAGAATGCAGTTGAACAGAGGGATCTGGGAATAACCGTGCATAGTTCCTTGAAGGTGGAATCTCATATAGATAGGGTGGTAAAGAAAACTTTTGGTATGCTAGCCTTTATAAATCAGAGCATTGAGTATAGAAGCTGGGATGTAATGTTAAAATTGTACAAGGCATTGATGAGACCAAATCTGCAGTATGATGTACAATTTTGGTCACCCAATTATAGGAAGGATGTCAACAAAATAGAGAGAGTACAGAGGAGATTTACTAGAATGTTGCCTGGGTTTCAGCAACTAAGTTACAGAGAAAGGTTGAACAAGTTAGGTCTTTATTCTCTGGAGCGCAGAAGGTTAAGGGGGGACTTGATAGAGGTCTTTAAAATGATGAGAGGGATAGACAGAGTTGATGTGGACATGCTTTTCCCTTTGAGAATAGGGAAGATTCAAACAAGAGGACATGACTTCAGAATTAAGGGACAGAAGTTAGGGGTAACATGAGGGGGAACTTCTTTACTCAGAGAGTGGTAGTGGTGTGGAATGAGTTTCCAGTGGAAGTGGTGGAGGCAGGTTCGTTGGTATCATTTAAAAATAAATTGGATAGGCATATGGATGAGAAGGGAATGGAGGGTTATGGTATGAGTGCAGGCAGGTGGGACTAAGGGAAAATAATTGTTCGGCACGGACTTGTACGGCCGAGATGGCCTGTTTCCGTGCTGTAATTGTTATATGGTTATATGGTTAACACTTCCAAACATTCGTAGCAAAAAGGATCGCTTTTGTAAGGGATGCTACTGATGTATCACAATGGAGATATGTTGGCACAAAGGAAAATCCTGCAGATGGAGCCTCTAGTGCAGGGGATCCCAACCTTTTTCGTCCCGTTTACCACCTGGCAACTTTTCAAAAGTAAATTTACCCCCACCCTGTTTTGTTCAGTAATTTGAGTTTACACTTTTACCATGATAAAGCAACCAACAAAGGTGACATTTTTAAATACTGTTTTTAACAAATCTAGATTCAACAAATTTATCCCCTGGGTAGGCGAAATTTAATTTACCCCCTGGGGGTAAATTTACCCCAGGTTGGGAACCCTTGCTCTGGAGGACCTACAGCAGACCACTTCTTAAGCTGCAAGAGATGGATCAATGAACCAGAGTTTCTCTGTAAGCCAGACAGAGAATGGGCAAAGCTTCACTTGGAATCTGCAATCTCTGCTAATGATCCGGAAATCAAACAAGACATCACAATCAACAGTCATTGTCAAGGATCCATTGAACCCCACAGACTCTCTCATCACCTATTTCTCATCTTGGAGGAATCGGAAGACTGCTGTAGCTTGGTTTCTTAAAGTAAGGACAACACTCTTGCAGTTGACTCGAAAAAGAAAGGAGATTCAGACTGCTATGAATAGCTTTGAAAAAGATCCTGGCAAGCTAACGGAAAAGGTTCATAAGGAGATGCAAGTCTTTAAAGCACCACTCCGCAGATAGTGTTTATGTACTGAAGATCTTCTCCAAGCAGAAAACGCAGTCATCTCTTTCAGTCAAAGACAAAGATTCAAAGAACTATCAGTATTAGAAGCTGGTAAAAATGATGTCAAAAGAAGCAGTCATTTGTACAAGCTAAATCCGGTGCTAGATGATGGATTTCTGGGAGTAGGTGGTTGCCTGAATAGGCTTGCGATGTCTGAAGAGGCCAAAAATCCTATTATTCTCTCGAAGGACCTTCACATATCAACACTACTGTTACGATATATCCATGAACAGCTCGGACATGGAGGTAGAAATCACATGCTGACTCGCCCCCGTAAAAGACACAGGATTATCAAAGCCAACTCTGCTGCAAGAAAGGTCATAACAGACTGTGTTGTGTGTAGACGACAGCGGGGAAATGTTGGAGAACCAAAAATGGCAGATTTGCCCCTGGAGAGGATTCTACCACACAAGCCTCCATTTACAGATGTAGGAATAGACTACTTCGGTCCTATGGAGATCAAGAGAGGATGAAGTCTTGTTAAAAGGTATGGTGTAATCTTCACCTGCATGACAAGCAGGGCGGTACACTTGACACAGACTCCTGCATCCATGCATTACGAAGATTCATCTGTCGGCGAGGTCAAGTTTCATCTTTAAGATCAGACAGGCGCAAATTTTATCGGAGAGGAAAAAGAATTTAGAGAAGCACTCAATGGCTGGAATCGGGATAAGATCCAGAATGCTATGCTTCAGCGGGGGATAAGGTGGTACTTTAACCCCCCAGCAGGATACCATCATGGCGGTGTTTGGGAATGATTGATCCGTATGGTTCGAAAGTGCTGCGCTCTGTTCTTAACCAACAAGTTCTGGACGATGAAGGATTGCAAACTTTAATTTGTGCAGTTGAAGCAATTTTAAATGATTGACCCATTACCAATGATGATCCAATGGACCTGGAAGCACTTACACCAAACCATTTTCTTCTGTTGAAAACCAAGCCAATACTACCTGGAAGACTTGTACATTAAATGCAGATGGAGACAGGTGCAATATATGGCAGATCTCTTTTGGAAACGGTGGACACAAGAATACTAGCCTCTAATCCAAGAATGACAACAATTGTCAAGGGTAAGGAGAAGCTTTGCTCCAGGTGACATTGTTGTGGTGGCTGATTCCACTGCACCACGAGGCTCCTGGCTAATGGGCAGAATATTGGAGACCATACCAGACTCACAAGGTCTCGTGTGCACATTTCGACTTCAGAGTAAGAGCAACATCTTGGAAAGACCGATAACAAAGATATGTCTGCTCCAAGAAGCTGAGACCTAGGTACAGCAAGAAGGATAAGAAGAAGGATAAGAAGAAGAAAGAGAATATTGAAGAATCACTAAAGAAGATTAAATGCCAACACATAGTACATACCTTTTTTTGAAAATGTGTAAAGTTTTTATAGCTCCTTTTAATGTTTATTGGTAATTGTTTTGTTATATACGTAGAACAATTAGGGGTTAGTGTGTTTAGGCTAGCTACTGTTGGCAAATTATATTATTTTGTTTAGATTTATCTTGCAGTATTATTTTGGACACTTGGGGGCGGTCATTAGATGCACAAAGTGGCGTATATATATGGGCATAGGGGACAGGAAGTGACAGACACAGGGAGGGAGAGCGTACAGTTCTCACCAGACCGGGGAGAACAGCCAACTACAACGTATACAGAATAAGGAATACCACATGGTCACCAGTGGTCGCCGGGGTGTCGCCTGTATGGTCGTGAGTAGTCTCCTCAATCCAAAGAGTCGTAGCATCTTTCTGGTCTCCGAAAAACTTTCAACATGTTGAAAATTTTTAGGCAACAGTGGCGCAGGTGCTGTCGTAGGTTGTCGAAAGGTTAATGTAGGCAGTCGCCAGGATGTCGTAAGGTGTCATCAGCATGTTGTCGGTTGTCAACAAGATGTCGTAGGTTGTCACCACTTCGTGCTGACTTTGGTGAATTTCAATGTCGTATTTGCTGGCACTCGCCAAAGAATCGCCTAAGTGGGACAGGCCCATTCGTCCAGTCGCTGTTTTTTCTGCGACCTGCTATGACTATGACAGTCGACGGCAGTCGCCAAAAAAAACCACCTAAGTGGGACAGGCCCATTAGGCTAACTCGAAGGGACCATTAAATCATGAGGCCACCTGCAAAGTCACTAAGATATGCCATCCTAGAGACATCCCCGACAAGATTGGCATCTGACAGGACACATAACTCACATCATTATGGTACTAAGGAGGACAGCTGGTTTGACACATAGATTCTAAGAAATAAAAAATATACGTAGATGCTTCTACCATTAGAGCATGAGCTTTGAGAGAGAGGAGAGTGGAGAGAGGGGAGAAGGGAGAGGGAGAGAGAGAGGAGAGAAGGAGAGAGGGAGAAAGAGAGCTTGGTAGGAGAATTCAACACTCGGAGGGGGGGGGGGGGCGACAAACCTGTTATTTTGTATTGTGTATCTTTACTGATAGTTGATAGTTTTTCTGTGTTTTACTTGTATTTTGCTTTAATAGTTATTTGTGCTCTTCAGCATGTGCTTTCTCCATTCATTGATCCAAATCCCTAAATCCTTCATATAGTTACTTAGTTACCAAAATCACTCTTTCGTGACTAAAGGACACCGCACGAAAGAGCACTTGCTGCTCGCAATGGCACTCAGGGAATTTCAACTGAGTTCTCGTGATTTTATCTGGATTATAGGATTATAGAGGGGGGATCATGAGATGCCGGAAAATCAGTGGTCAACCTGTGTGACCCTTTGGTTAAAAAATATGTCCTGTACATGTATGTACAAATGTACATGTAGAGCCATTTTGCGAAGGTAGACACATAATGCTGGAGTAACTCAGCTGGGGTGGAGCAGCATTTCTGGAGAATGGGCGATGTTTCGGGTCAAAACCCTTATTCAGACTGATGTCAGGGAGGGGGCGGGACAAAGATAGACTGTAGTCGGACATTGCAAGACTAATGGGAGAACTGGGAAGGGGATGGAGAGAGAGAAAGCAAGGGCTATCTGAAGTTAGAGAAGTCAATGTTCATACCGCTGGGGTGCAAACTACCCAAGTGAAATATCAGGTGCTGTTCCTCCAATTTGTGCTGGGCCTCACTCTGACAATGGAGGAGGCCCAGGACAGAAAGGGTCAGATTGGGAATGGGAGGGGGAAGTTGAAGTGCTGAGCCACCGGGAGATCAGGTAGGTTAAGTAATTTTCCATTGTTCACAAAATATTGTGAGACCGAATAAAGTAATTCCATTAATTCTTCTGAAAAGAACACCTCAATCATTGCACCGCCATACTTTCACATGGGAGATATGTTGCCTTTCCCCAATGGTTAGTTCATCAACAAAGGAATGTATGATTTCCAATGCACAAAATCCCGCATATTAAATATATCCTCAGACTAAAATTGTGGCACCAATGGCATCAGCACTTATAATCTTACTTCGTCTCGGTTTCCTTCTGGTATTCCAACCTCTTTAGCTTTTGGACGTGTGGCTGCAAGGACATACTCAAGCTCTTCTTTCTCAAACAAATTTGGGACCTCTCCTGAGTTGAGGATGTTATTGATGTCTTCCAGAAATTCCTCTACTACTATCTGTTTGAAAACATACATATATTAGCTAAATTGCATGTGGACAAACATAATTAGGAAACACAATCATCAACTGACAGGCTATTATAATATTTATGCTGGAAATGACAATAAAATCACTCCCCTAGGGGTATTTTCTTAATTCAGTTAGAATTTTTAAGATGAAGTGATATCTGAAGTTAATATCTGATATCTGAAGATATCTGAAGATGAAGCAGAAGTGACAGTAATTCCACTGAAAATAAAGGTGATAAGTTATTTTGCAATGTTTTATTCTGCAACATTTATTGTGGCTAAGTTGAAAGAAGTCCACAATTTTCCTCTTCACCCTCTATGCATATGAAGTACTAATGCATAGTATAATGTGAAAATCTAAATGAAAATGTAAAGTCAAAGAGTCATTCAGCATGGAAATAGGCCTTTCGGCCTAACTTCCCCATGCCAAACAAGATGCCCCAATTACACTAGTTCCATGTGCCTGGCATTTGGCCTATGGGTGATTCTTCAGTAAGTCTACTTTTAAGTTTCTGGAAACTCGAACATAAAACTTAAATTTTTGCAACTTTGAATGTTATTTCATATAGATGAACATCTCTACTATGGGAAAAATATGTTTGGCGCAATCTTTTAGAGAATTTAATTAATTTTTTCCTCTTCTTTATCCAGGCTGCCTATTGCATTCTGTCATATCCGTCATATTTTTTATGATGAACACTGTAAAATATAACTGATTTAAGAATATAAAATCAAATTTTTGTCGCAGTCTTTCAAATTATAGAGTATCTTCATCAAATAAACCACCAAAAAAAAAACATTTTCAGTCTAACACATTGATTTGAAACCTTCGTAAAAGTTTACTGCCGAGAAAAGTGGTGATTTTCAGCAAGAATGGTAACCTTCACATAACTTTTCAACAACTTCTTCTAAAACAATATGAATAGGCAGAAACATACTGTTCATTTACCAATTACAATTGATAATTATGGTAATTGTATTTTTTACACATTATGAGCATAAAATACTCATGTGACGGATATGACTCAGCATGGTGGAGATGATCAAGTTTGGGAGCGTCACATGATGGAGATGACTAAAACTATCTTTAGGCCAGGGTTCGGGCTAGGGCTGGGGTTGGAGCTGGGATTGGAGCTGAGGCTAGGGTTGGGGGTAGGGTTGGGGGTAGGGCTGGGGGTAGGGCTGGGGGTAGGGTTAGAGTTAGGGCTGGGGTTAGGGCTGGGGTTAGGGCTGGGGCTAGAGCTGGGGTTAGAGCTGGGGTTAGAGCTGGGGTTAGAGCTGGGGTTAGAGCTGGGGTTAGAGCTGGGGTTAGAGCTGGGGTTAGAGCTGGGGTTAGAGCTGGGGTTAGAGCTGGGGTTAGAGCTGGGGTTGGAGCTGGGTCTGGGGCTAGGGTTAGGGTTAGGGTTAGGGTCAGGGTCAGGGTTAGGGTCAGGGTTGGAGCTAGGGTTGGAGCTAGGGTTAGGGTTGGGGTTAGGGTTGGGGTTAGGGTTAGGGTTAGGGTTGGGGTTAGGGTTGGGGTTAGGGTTGGGGTTAAGGTTGGGGTTAGGGTTGGGGCTGTGGCTAGGATTAGGGTTGGGGCTAGGGTTGGGGCTATTTACCCCCGATCTCCAGCTGCAGCAGCTCCAGCTCCATCTCGAGCACCAGTAGCTCCAGCTCCAGCCAGACACGCAGCCGTCGCATCTTCCCGTGACCCAATGTCCCTCTCCACATTCGGCCCTCTTCAGCCCTTGTTCGCCCACCGGGGAACAAGGGCTGAAGAGGGCGGGCGTGGAGAGGGACATCGGGTCACGGGAAGATGCGACGGCTGCGACGGCTTTGTGTCCGGCTGGAGCTGGATGGAGATCGGGGGTTAAATTGTGGATGTGGCCGTGATGGGAATGGTGGCCCAAGCCATTAGCCCAGGATCGCCTCGCCGCAAGGCCATGCCTGGCCATATCGTTTCCCGAACGGCACATGGCACGATTTGTTCTCCAGAAGGAGAAGGATTTTAAAAAGAAATTCTAAGTGTTCAGCACCGTTAGGGAATGGCGTTGATTAAAGGTACTTACCCGCTATGCAGCAAAAAATGTAGTTTTCACACGCTTCTCATCCCGCGAATCAGGAGAAATTCACAAGGTAGAGGACTTTTGAATTCCGCGGTCTTTTGAGATTGGAAGTTCGCGTCTATTCTATTTATAGCTGTAGATTGGTTATTGTATGTGAACCAATCAGAATAATGTACTACCACTAACTGCACCCTATTGAACACTTCATATCAACACTCACTTCCTATATTACAGTCGCACTAGTGGTAGAGTGGAACTAACTTGTATTGTGCTGTGCCATTATGACTGATGATTAAAGCTGACTTAAACACCATCCAGTGTCCGTACACTTGTTTACATGGTGTCAGATGTGGGATCAGAAGACGATTCCTATTCCAATTGGTTTGAACTTGATCTGCTACCTACCATTACGTCTGAGATGGTGATACAAAAGCTTCAGAGATATTTTTCTGTATTCGGTGTACCGGTTTGATTGCAAACTGACAATGGAAGACAGTTCACCAGCCAAGCATTTAAATACTTTGCAAGACAATGGAATTTTCAGCATGGCACCAGCAGCCCCGAATACCCTCAATCCAATGGCCTTGCGGAGCATGCTGTCAGGAGCGCAAAGCAGCTAATGGAACATTCACATCTTGCCAAATCCAATGTCTACCTAGATCTGTTAAACCTAAGAAACATCTCCAGGGATTGTGTCCTGGGCTCTCCCACCCAGCGCCTGATGTCCCGCACTACAAGGCCCCAGCTCCTCCCGGTCTTCATGCCCCGCCGTTGGTTTTCAAGACGCCTGCTGCTGTCGTCCAACCACGACCCACTGACCCCAGCATGTATTCCCCGTGACGTTCAGTTCCCCCACTCCCCAGTGCTCCTGGTCCTGCATGCTCGCCCTGCCGTTCATCTCCAGGTTCCCCGGCTGCGTTCTCATTCTCAGGTTCTCCACCACCCAGCCCTACTAACCCTTCCGGAATGGAGGGGGAGGGGTTTGTCCGCACGCGCTTGGGTCGGGTTAGTAGACCGCCGGACAGATACGGCGAGTATGTTTAACCGCACGTAATCTAACAACTGATTAACAACTCTTTCCTCTACGGGGGAGGATGTAGATGGAATATTGCATGTGAACCAATCAGACTAATGTACTACCACTAACTCCACCCTATTGAACACTTCATATCAACACTCACTTCCTATATTACGTAGTCGCACTAGTGGTAGAGTGGAACTAACATGTATTGTGCCATTATGATTGATGATTAAAGCTGACTTAAACACCAAACAGTGTTCGTACACTTGTTTACAATAGCCATGTGGGATGGCTCAACAAGGCTGAGTGACGGTAATGGCTCCAATCATCGGGACAAGGAATTTTTTTTAAATACAGCAAGATTTATAATTTTATCAAGAATAGAGGATTTTTTTTAAGGGTGATAAATATTTTAATTATTAATACCTAGCGTTTAAAAGTATTTTCATTTCAGATAGATCCCCCATTAAATAAATATGCCGACTTGAAATTTCACAAGTAACCATTGGGCCATGCGGTTTTCGGGGGGTGGGGGGGGTCATCGAACATCGGGAAAAAATAAAAATAACGCTATATTCATTTCCGGTTTAATCTTTATTTATGAGGATTATGTTTATTAACAATATAGAAAAAGAAGAAATGGGATAGAATTACAGGTTTTCCTTATATAGAGCATCAAAGTTGAGGGACACCAAAGTAGACACTTACTGAAGAATCATCCCTATATCCCTCTAAATTTTCCTGTATCTGTCCAAATGTCTTTTAAATGTTGTTATAGTACTAGCCTAAACTACCTCCGCTGGCAGCTTCATGCACTCCTCAGGTTCTCTGCACTATTTCCAGCTTCGCAATATGACCAAAATTGAACACAATACTCCAAATGTGGCCTTACCAACGTTTTGTACAACAGTAACATAACATCACAACTTCTATACTCTATAAAAGACACAAAATGCTGGAATAACTCATGTCAGGCTGCATCTATGGAGAACATGCACCCAGTTTCTGCCCTCCATAGGCATGCTTTCCAATGGCTACACAATGCACAACATTTCTATTCCTGACTATAACCATCTGTAATGCTTTATCCTTTTTAGGCTTACACCTTCCTCTTCATCCCTGGGCTTTGTCCAACAATCTGCCTATCAATAAACATTCACCTGTTGTTATCTATTAATGCCCTTGCTCTCTCCTGCCCCTTCACTTTTCTGGCTTTCTTTCCTGCTCCCCTACAATCAGTCTGACGAAGAGTCCCAATCCAAAACATTGCCTATCCATGTTCTCCAGAGATGCTGCCTGACCTGTTGCAATACTGCAGAAATTTGTCTTAGTCTGATATAAATCAACATCTGCAGTTCCTTGTTATTATATTATGTACTCAGAACTCTGACTGATGAAGGCCAATGTGCCATAAGCCTTATTGACTTCCTTATCTATCTGAGACGCTACTTTAAAGGAACTATGCACCAGCACTCCTCGATCCCTCTGCCCTACAACACTCCCCCATTCACTGGAAAGGTACAACCCTGGTTTGACTTCTCAAAATGTAACACTTCGCACTTATCTGCATTAAACTCCATTAACCATTCCTCAGCCCACATCTGCCCAACTGATTAAAATCCTGCTGTAATCGTTCCAATTTCTGTTCTTACCAGCAGAACATTTCAAACTGATGTTATGAACAATTACAGTGATTTGTATCACATTATTTATTTTTTACAAATTACAAATGCAAACTTAAATGATTATTTTAAAGTCATACCTGTGTGTCGGTAAAGAGAAAGACAGTATCTTTTTCCTCAACCCCAGCCAATTTATAAAGAGATCGAAGATCCTCATGAAACGATTCATAGTTATAGCCACGGCTGAGCTCAATTTGAAAGCATTTGTAATTACAGATGTGAGCTGCCAATCGTGTGAGTGACTGTTTGCCTGTACCCCCAACACCCACAAGAAGTGCATTTCCTCGTTCCTGGCGAATCATGCGAGCAATTCTGCAAGGCAATTATAGAAACATTTTACACAGAATCATAATGATTAAACATCAATTTGTAACCAAACCTTGACCCACAGTACCTGATAATGTAAATAAACAATACCAAATGCTTGGGCAAAAAGCAAACACAAATATTAAACAGATTTTAAGAGCTTCAAAGGTACAGAAAGAGAACGTCAGAAATTGGTCCATCGGAAGCTCAGAGAAAATTCATCATTTGAAATAAGGAGAAGTATGAGATATCTGGCGTCTGCCTTCACAGTAGAAGACTCAACAGGTATAATAAAAACACAAGGTTGCTAAGGAGCAAAAGAGTGTGAGGAACTTTAAAAAAAAAACAACAGTGGGCAAATGGTGAGATTAAGAACTAAACTAAACGTCTATTCGTGGGCCTCCTCCATTGGCAGAGTGAGACCATGTGCAAACTGGAGGAACAGCATCTCATATTCCACTTGGATAGCTTTCAACCCAGAGTATGAAAGTTGAATTCACCAATATTAGGTCATCTCTAACTAATCACCCCACCACTCTTTTCTCCCCACCCACCCGTCCCCCCTTTAGTCCCCCTCCTTTCCCTCTGCTGGACTCCCACCTTTACCTCCCCTCTACTCCACACCTCCCCCACCCACCCACCACTTTCCTCCCCTTGGCTTAAAAATCTGCAACTCTTTAAACCTGTCTCACACCGATTGTTCTTATCTCTAGCCTTTGTTCCAACCATCTGCTTGTCACCTTGTTACCTGCCATGGTTTGTCCAGCCTCTCTCCTTTCCCCGTTTTTTTCTCACCCCCTACAACCAGTCTGGTGTAGGAGAGGGAGAAGAAACGTCGCCTATCCATGTTATCGAGAGATGCTGCCTGACCTGCTGGGTTACTCCAGCACTTTGTGGCCTTTTGTGGGGTTTTTTTACCAGCATCTGCATTTCTTTGTTTCCATCATTTAAAGGTTACTGCACAAAATGATGGTCCATGCAGTTCAGAATAATATATTAGCAAAGACTGTAGCTTAGTTAATTGGAACAAAGCATAGATATAACTGGTAAGTTGACAATCTATAACAAGGAGGATGCTTTTGTGATCTGTGCAGGAAGCCAGGTTAATTACAATCTACATCAGTGACAGAAGAGATTGACTGTACCTAATGTATCTGAATTGGATGACAATACAAAGATAGGTGGTAATGTATGTTGTGAAGAGAAATTGTCTCCAAAGGCGTATACATTGGCTAAATGAAAGGCAAAATGTAAATGGATGGGATATAAAAGAGAGGCAATATTTGTTTATCTGTTTTGATGCAAGAACAGAAAAGCAGAGTAGTCTTTAAATGGCCTTTGGCATGAGATGCAAGTCAAATGCTTCAGGTGGATAGGGTTTGGTGAGGTTGCACCTGAAGTACTCCAATCTATTTTTGGCTTATTTTTGGGAGGATTTAATTCCCTTAAAGGCTGAGTGAAGGTTTACAAACTTGCTTGAGATTGTGGAACATAAGTCTTTGCTCTTATTTCACATGATCGTGCTACTGAATGGCATATTGCTGGTTTCTGGGGTTTTTTTGTGTATTTTTCAGATCATCCTTAATCAAGTTCAAGTTCAAGTTAGTTTATTGTCATGTGTCCCTGTATAGGACAATGAAATTCTTGAAAGTCACCCATGATCATCTTGCTTACAACGTGGTCTTTAACTCTTTCTCCCAATATAACCTGATCTGTTATGCTTTCCTCACATTTTCTATTTATAATTTTAATTTTCAGCATCTGCAGTTTTTTAATGTATATATTTTCATTATCCTGCTGCATCTAGCAGATCATTTACTGCCTTGAATTACTGGGATATCCCAGAACATCCCAAGAACACTTGTAGCCTACTGTTGTGACATATGTAGGGCAACCACAGGGTGCATTCATCCCCATGATATATGAAGGTTTGCAGTGACAGTATTCTTGAATCAGCAATCCATCTGCAATTCTAGCTGTGCTTTGGGCATTGGAGCCTTTGGCCAATTATACTATACTGTTCATGGGAAGACAGCATTTATATATTGTGTATATTTACAAGCATATTAACAAAAAAAACAGCAAATCCTAAAGTAAATACCTGGAAACATGCTCAACAGCATCTTGGAAGAAAACCAATTTCATCTCTTTGGAACTAGTCATATTATAATCATCCATGTATTCCCGAAGAATAGATTTAACTTTTCCATAATTGTTAAGATCTTCATAAAGGCGGTCTGATTTTTCTGCTCCAATCTGAAAGGATTAATTGTGAATTTTATTGTGCAAGTTACTTCATAAATAACAAATTCCCTGGAATTTGTCTCTCCATTGACTTAATAATAATGGCAAGTTAGCAATAATTATACAGAGCATGAGTACATAGAAAATAATTTATACTTGGAATAAGATCAGATTAAAAAAAACAATAAAGCACTGATATTACAGCGAACAATGTATGGGCTGGAATAACCTAAATACATTTGGTGGAAAACTCAATGCCAATAATCAAACACATCCTCCCTCTTGATACTAACATGCCTTCAATGTCGCCATCCCTCTCCCTGAATTTTATATCCACCGTATCGTTCTCCAGTGTGAATACCAATGAGAAGTATTCTTTTCAGACTTGATCAGCATCCTGTGACTCCAGGCACAAATTTTGGACAGCAGTGTGAAGCAACCGCTGCCTCGTAGAGCCAGAGACTCAAGTACAATCCTGACAATGATAGTTGTCAATCTGTGTGGAGTTTACAAGGTCTCCCACTGACTACAAGGGCACCTTTCAGATGCTCCTGTTTTATTCCACATCCTAAAGATGGTGGATTAATTCACAACTCTAATTGCTGCCAAGGATAGCTAAATGGTAGAGTCTTGGGGGAATTGATGGCAATGTGAGAAGAATGAAAAGTGGGATTAATCTATTACTTGTGCAACTGGGTGATTAATGCTTGGCATGTACTAAATGTGCCGAAGAACCTGTTTCCATCCAGAATGCCTCTAATTAAACCTTTTTACAAGTTGTGACATTTAATACCTATTTATATTTGCTTAGAGTCCATTTAGAGCAATGCAATGGCATTTGCAATAAAAGAAGAAAACAATGATAAGCTTTTTCATTAGATATCAATGATCTGGGCGTGCATATACATGGGGTAATTTCAAAGCTTGCTGATATCATAGAACTCAGAAATGTAAGTAAAACTAAAGGGGATTGTAATCAATTTCAGATGTATATGGCAAAATGACAGATGATGTTTGATGCAGGATTGTGTAAAGTGAAGTGACTGGAGAAGAATGAGGCCATACAATATGAATGAAGAGATATAACGTCAAAGGGGATTATCAAGCAAACTTCAAAGGGGATGTCTTTATTCAGATCCTTTGGATACTTTGAGAAAGGTATCAACATTAATTTGGAATATTTGTTTTTATTCACAAGAAAATAGTTAAAAGAATAGAGGAGTATACTAAAACTTTAGAAAATAACAGTCAGCCTCAGCTGGAGAACCTTGTGCTGAATTCTAAGGATGCAAAAGCTTCAGGGAGGAGAAGGAAGAAACATTTTTAAAAAGTGATTTTTTAAGTATTAAGTGCGACGTTTAAGAATTGTGAATGGTTTTGATAGAGCAAATAGGGAGAAAAGTTTTCCAGAGGCAGAGGATAAGCTGAAGGATAAGCCCAATCTAGCTCATCTCAAAATCCGTGGAACTTGGAGTCAGCACTTTCCTCTGCGACTGTATCCTAAATTACCTGACCAATAGACCACAATCAGAGAGGATAGGTGCCAAATCATTCTCTATGGTAATTCTCAAAACTGGTGTCCCACAAGAATGTCTCAGCCCCTTCTATACTCCTTATTATACACTCATGAGTGTGCAGCCAAATACTAATCCAACTTAATATACAAGCTCGCAGATGACACCACCAAGGAGGGTCGGATATCAAATAATGAGGAGACGGAGTACAGAATGGAGATTGGTAACCTTGTAAATTGGTGCCAAGACCCTTAATGTCAGCAAAACAAAGGAGAATGTGATTGACTTCAGGAAGCAAAGCAGTATACATTGTCAGTGCCAAAGTATACATGATCGAAAGCTTCAAGCTCTTATGAATAAATAGCACCAGTAATTTGGCCTGGACCAGCCACATTGAAGCTATGGCCAAGAAAGTATCCCATCCCCCCGCCCTCGGGCTCTTCCTCCTCCCTTTTTCCTTCCTTCTCCCCCCCACCCCCCCCATCAGTCTGAAGAAGGGTTTCGGCCCGAAACGTCGCCTATTTCCTTCGCTCCATAGATGCTGCTGCACCCGCTGAGTTTCTCCAGCATTTTTGTGTACCTTCGATCTTCCAGCAACTGCAGTTCCTTCTTGAACACAAGAAAGTACACCAATGCCTCTACTTCCTTAAAAGGCTTAGGAAGTTCAGCATGTCCCCAACAATCTGCTCGTTATATTGTGGGTGGGATTTATGAAGTATTTTTGAGTGTGTATTGGGCTATGTAGCTTGTGCAGAAGTTTAGTTTTTAGATTAGATTGGTGAGACCATGGAGGTTTACCCTTCGACCATGCGAGGTGTAAAGGAGAACATGCAAAGTGTAACGGACACACAAGGAGTTTTCTAACGTTTAAAGTGATAAGCTGGAGTTTTATGAAGATAGTAGTAACGAGTCAGAAGAAATTTGGATGTATCTTACTGTTTTCTATCAACAATAAAGCATTTATTCATCCAAAGACTGTGTTTTGAAGACTTATCTTTGAAGAAGCTCTGAAGGTCTCTGTGGGTGAGCTCGCATGCGTTTCAAAGACATTCCCCTTAACCATGCTCATCCATTTAGTGGCTACAGGGTTAATTTCTCGAATGATATAAAAATCGTCTGCTACACCAACCACTACATATGTGCCGTAGAAAGCATTTTATCAGGATGCATCACAGCATGGTTTAGGAACAGCTCCCCCCAAGACCACAAGAAATTGCAGAGTTGTGGGCGTAGCCCAGACCTTCTTGCAAACCAACCTCCCTTCCATTGACTCCATCTACACTTCCCGCTGCTTCGGCAAGGCCAGCAGCATAATCAAGGACAAATCTCATCCTGGTCAGTCGCTCTTCTCCCCTTTCCCATCAGGCAAGTTTGAAAACGCCTACCTCCAGATTCAGGGACAATTTCTTCCCAACAGTTCTTATGCAACTGAACAGCCCTTTCACCAACTATAGAACGCCCCTGACCTCCCATCTACCTCATTGGAGACCTTTGAACTATATTTAACCGAGCTTTACCGGACTTAATCTTGCACTAATTTTGCACCCTTCATCCTTTATTTATGTACTATGGATGGCTTGATTGTAAACATGTAAAGTCTTTTCTTTGACTGGATAGCATGCAAACAAAAGTTTTTCACTTTACCTCAGCACATGTGACGATAATAAACTAAACTAAACTAAATAAGTAAACAAACAACACAATTTGAAAGTGATTGATTATAGAACCACAAGAAATTAAAAGTTGTTTATGTGCAAATAAGTTTCTATGGTCGGGAAGCACTGGTTGAGAGGTAGAGAAAGCAGAAAGAGAATGTGTTAACAACATGAATGAAAAATAAGTAGGAATGTCAGAAAAAGAACAAGAAAGTTGGAATAATTGAATTGCATTATCATTGACTCATTCTAATAAGACAAATAACACAACTCCATCATTCTATTATAATAAATTCAGCAATAAAATGCATTTTACAAAAGTAACACAAGGTGCATTTCTTACCTTCAGGAAATCACCAAAAATAATTGATTGTGAAGTAAAATAGCTTGGCTCCAGCTGAACTGTAAAGTGTTTGTCTTTCAAAGAAATAAATATTGTCATTATGGAAATTAAAATGTTTAAAACATAAACAAAAGATTTACTATACATTTGGAAAAAAATAACTCCATACAGTGCAATTCTTTCAGAGTATGTGTTTTACCAATTTTATGTAATACAAATCAAAAAATGTTTTGGCTTTGACAATAAACTTTTAGCTCAACTGACAATTCCTATAGTTTTAATACAATATTCACAATTTTGATAAAAGATCATAAACCTAATATCTAAAAAATCTTCTATCTTCCCGACCCTCTGAGTATATTCAGCATCCATTAAATATTGATTTTATGCATGAATGGGAATGATATTCCTTCTCAATCCTGAACCACAGTGAACTCAGACCTCCCCAAGGTATGATTTTAACATAGGTTTTTGCATACATAAGAAATTCTAGGCTGAAATGCCTTTTCATAAAAAATGATTAATGTTACTAAATATATTTGTGTTGCATTAAATTTCTCCTATGCATAGATCTTAAGAAACAAAAAATGGGCCTCACTGTGACACCCATGATTTCATTTTACAGTGGGCAGCACAACTTAACTATAATCACAGAGAATTACTGAATTGAATCTGTTCATTCAGTCCAGCTGATATACACCAGAGCTGATGCTCCAAACAAGTTTTTTCCCTTAAACAAATGCTTGTCATCACCTCAACAACACAGGAAAAGTTATAATTCTATTTAGTCTCTGAGTAAACAAGGATTGTCTTATTGCCTATTAAATGTATTAATAATATGTCATATTTAGAACATTTACTTTTGGACACATCAAGTATGCACTTTGCCTTTTCATCTACTTGTCAAACTCCTTCAAAGATTTAAATCCTTCGGCCTTCTCTTTGGAAGAGTGCCAATCTTGCATCAGTTATAGCTTAAATCTTTACTGTTCCTGTATTTTGTAAATTGTACTTTGTACCTCACTACTTTTCAATTCTAGACCTCCAGAAGTGCTTGGTTTGCAATTTATGGCTTATTTAAGCTGCATGAAGGATTTGTGAATTTCAAAACATTGTTTCTCTACTCGCTTTAAATTATTAGGTTTAGAGGATAATATGACCTCTATTAGACTGATAAAATCTACAGCATTGAAGATGCCCATGTTGAAATTAAATTATTGTCTCTGTTGCCCACTCCGCATGTTTGATAGTGTCCCCTTATATTTAAAAGTGAGTAATGTAATAGACATGACATTCCAGCTATTCTGTTAAATTTAGACACTAATAGCCCGTTCCATTAAAGCTTCCTGGTTAGTTGCACCTATGAATTTGAAAGAAATGCAATTTATCGAATGTGGTGTCCAATCTATTTCACAAAACCACGTTTAGATCCTGAGAAACATCCAATCTATTCTCATGAAGACTATTGCAAGTTACAAAATAAACTTTGCAATTGATTTAGATAAATCCAGAATTCAAGTAAATCAAAGATTTTTGCATAAGATATAATTTGTGATCACTTTGAATGTTTGAATATGTTGGATTTTCTTACTGGCCATTTCACACAACATGTTGTTAAAGTAGAGCTTGTCTTCACTGTTGATTAGGCGGTCATGGAAAACTCGTTGGCATTCGTGGCAAAACAATCGAAAGATTTGTTCTTCATTTCTCACTGTCCCAGGATTACACTGCAGAATTCCTGGCAAAAAAACAAAAAAAAAGTTTTTGAGAATAAAGAAAATCCAATCTCTTGAAATTAGCAATTGAGAGATAAAATGATACAACTGCATAGAAGGAACAACATTTGAAACAGAAAGGGAAGTGCATCATGGTTATAATATGGTGGATGTGGTTTGAAAATCAATTATTGCAATGGAGAAAAGATAGATAGAGGGTCAATATGAGAATAGAGGCTAAATTAATAGAAGAGTTTGTCTTACGGCATGTGTCAAAGGAAAAGACACCCACACACCCCCACACCCCCACACCCCCACACCCCCACACCCCCACACCCCCACACCCCCACACCTCCACACACACACACACACACACACACACACACGAATGAGTGAGATTTAATCTCCATAGCCTTTGACAAATTCTTTGACATATTATAATTAACCATACATCCTGGAATGTCCACTACATTGAGCTACAATACTCATTTCTTTTCCCATTTATTAAAATTTTATTTTCCCAAAATAACAGGTTGGTTCAGGACCCCAAGAAAGAGAGTTTGTAGAGTGCCTCCAAGATGGATTCTTAGAGAAGCTTGTAATGGAGCCGACCAGAGAAAAGGCAATTCTGTCTGCAATTTGAGAAGGAGAAGATTAAATCGGAAGTGTCAGTGATGCAGTTGAACAAAGGGGACTATGAAGGCATGAGAGAGGAGCTGGCCAAGGTCAACTGGAAAGGGATTCTAGCAGGAATGACCGTGGAACAGCAATGGCAGGAATTTCTGGGCATAATCCAGAAGACGCAGGATCATTTCAATCCGAAAAGGAAGAAAGATTCTAAGGGGAGTAGGAGGCAACTGTTGTATAACACAGCAAAGAGTAGCCGGAAGCCAGAGGATTGGGATAACTTTCATAGGACAAAAGAAGGAAACAAAACGGGCAAAACGGTCTGAAAAGATGAAGTGCGAGGGGAAGCTGGCCAGGAATATAAAGAAGGACAGTAAAAGTTTCTTTAGATATGTTAAGGGAAAAATAGTAGCAAAGTCAAATGTGGGTCCCTTGAAGGCAGACACGGGTGAAATTATTATGGGTAACAAAGAAATGGCAGAAGAGTTGAACAGGTACTTCGGATCTGTCTTCACTAAGGAAGACACAAACAATGTCCCAGATGTACTGGAGGACAGAGATCTAAGGGAGTATGGGAACTGAAAGAAATTTTCATTAGGCGAGAAATAGTATTGGGTAGGCTAATGGGACGGAAGGATGATAAATCCCATGGACCTGATGGTCTGCATCCCAGGGTCCTCAGGGAGGTGGCTCCAGAAATAGTAGACGATTGATGATCATTTTCCAATGTTCAATAGATTCAGGATCAGTTCCTGTGGATTGGAGGATAGCTAATGTTATCCCACTTTTCAAGAAAGGAGCGAGAGAGAAAACGGGGAATTACAGGCCAGTTAGCCTGACTTCGGTGGTGGGAAAGATGCTGGAGTCAATTATTAAAGAGGTAATAATGGGGCATTTGGATAGCAGTAAAAGGATTAGTCCAAGTCAACATGGATTTATGAAAGGGAAATCATGCTAGACTAATCTTCTGGAATTTTTTGAGGATGTGACAAGTAAAATGGATGAAGGGGACCCAGTAGATGTAGTGTATCTAGACCTTCAGAAAGCCTTTGATAAGGTCCCGCACGGGAGACTGGTGACTAAAATTAGAGCACATGGTATTGGGGGTAAGGTGCTGACATGGATAGAAAATTGGTTGGCAGACAGGAAGCAAAGAGTAGGAGCGAACGGGTCCTTTTCAGAATGGCAGGCAGTGGCGAGTGGAGTGCCGCAAGGCTCGGTGTTGGGGCCGCAACTGTCTTCCGAATATATTAATGATTTGGAAGAAGGAATTAGGAGCAACACTAGTAAGTTTGCGGATGACACAAAGCTGGGTGGCAGTATGAACTGTGAAGAGGATGTTAAGAGGTTGCAGGGTAACCTGGACAGGTTGAGTGAGTGGGCAGGTGCATGGCAGATGCAGTATAATATAGATAAATGTGAGGTTATCCACTTTAGCGGCAAAAACAAGGGGGCAGATTATTATCTCAATGGGGTTAGGTTAGGTAAAGGGGAGGTGCAGTGAGACCTAGGTGTCCTTGTACACCAGTCACTGGAAGTTGGCGTGCAGGTACAGCAGGCAGTAAAGAAAGCTAATGGAATGTTGGCCTTCATAACAAGAATATTTCAGTATAGGAATAAAGAGGTTCTTCTGTAGTTGTATAGGGCTCTGGTAAGACCACATCTGGAGTATTGTGACCAGTTTTGGTCTCCACATTTGAGGAAGAACATCCTTGTGATTGAGGCAGTGCAGCGTAGGTTCACGAGATTGATCTCTGGGATGGCGGGACTGTCATATGAGGAAAGATTGAAAAGACTAGATTTGATTTCACTGGAGTTTAGAAGGATGAGGGGGGGGTCTTATAGAAACATATAAAATTATAAAAGGACTGGTCAAGCTAGATGCAGGAAAAATGTTCGCAACCAGGGGCCACAGTCTTAGAATAAAGGGGTGGCCATTTAAGACTGAGGTGAGAAAAAACGTTTTCACCCAGAGAGTTGTGAATTTGTGGAATTCCCTGCCACAGAGTGCAGTGGAGGCCAAATCACTGGATGGATTTAAGAGAGAGTTAGATAGTGCTCTGGGAGCTAGTGGAATCAAGGTATATGGGGAGAAGGCAGGCACGGGTTATTGATTGGGGACGATCAGCTATGATCACAATGAATGGCGGTGCTGGCTCGAAGGGCCAAATGGCCTCCTCCTGCACCTATTTTCTATGTTTCTAAGTTTCTATGTTCCTGTGCTGCATTATTCTAAAACGTCAACGCAGTGTACAAGATATAGGTGAGTTCGCAGTTGGACTATTGTGTTCAGTTTTGGTCACCCTGTTATAGAGAGAATGTTGTTTCGTAAGGATGTATAGAAAGGAAGCTGGAAAGTGATGAGAAGATTTACAAGGATATTGCCAGGATTTGAGGGACTGATCTACAGGGAGAGGTTGGGCAGTCTAGGACTTTACTCTTTGGAGAACAGGAAGATGAGAGGTGATCTTAGAGAGGTGTATAAGATCATCAGTGAAATAGATATGGTGAATGCAGTTTTTTTACCCAGAGTAGGGGAATCAAGAACCAAAGTACATGGGTTTAACGAGAGAGCAGAAAGATTTAATTAGAACCTGAGGGGCAACCTTTTCACATATGGGTATATGGAACGAGTGACCAGAGGAGGAAATTAAGGCAGGTACTATAAAAACATTTAAGACATTTTGACAGTTACATGGTTAGGAACGGTTTATAGGGATATGGACCAAAGGCAGGTAGGACTAGTGTAGATGGGGCATCTTGGTTGACCACTGGGAAGAGAGGAAGTAGCTGTAAAATTATAGATCAATGACTCATAACATTTTATATGGATACATGATAGCGCCTACAACAAAATTAAAATATTAGTAATGAATGCATAAATGTGTGAGCAAAAACAATGGATTCCTACCTTGTATGCATTTTGACAAGTCCCTCAGATTGAAAACATAATGAGACTTGGCAGGGGTAGGCAGAAGGTCAACGCTCATTCGATGGTACATCTCAACAGCTGCTTCCACAATACTAATGGAACAGTGTTTCACTGCCTGAGTAAATTCAGCCAGAAATCCATTCAAAATGGCCTGCATAAACAACGAAAGAGAGAACATTCAACATATTCAGAATGCCTAAACTTAGTACAAAATGGATATATATTGCATATTAGAAATATAGAAGAAATTTCAAGTCATTATAGAAAAGTTTAAAACATATGAATTAGGAATCAATGACCAGCCAGAGATGAGGGATCTGGTCTCATTGAAAGACTTTCCTTAATATTCATGTTTTGTTTTTAAATGCTGTTCATTTGAGTCTATTACAACTGGAAAAGTTAGTTCATGTTTTCACAGCTGAGCAAACTCAAATAACATAAAATTTGTCAAATTGCTTTACATCTTTTGGAAAATATAATTACTCACTTGAAAAATCTGTTTCAAGCTATGCTCAGATGGAGTTGGAAGGCACAGCATGCTGAAATGTCTTATGAAACGAGGAGTCACTGGATTCCGTCCTCCACCAGGAGGGGCACAGGCAGCAGCTATAGTAACATCCTAAAATAACATTGCAGATAAGTTAAAGAAGTCTTTAAAATTATGTAGGGATTTGATGAGGTTGAGAAAATGTGTCTATTTGTGGAGCAGCCTACTATGTCAGAGTCATGGATCTATTAAGGCATTCAAAACAATATTCTTTCTCTGGAGGTGGTTAATGTGTGGAACTCACTTCTATGGGAATATTGTGAGGATAAGAGTGATTAATTAAAGACTGAGCCAAATGAGAAATTGAACAGACCTCCAGCCAGAATATTTACCTTCCACCACATCCTCTGAATTATATGAATAAGGCAGTTCTGAATCTATACAACCACGTCAATGTGAATCCCATACATCTTAATCTTCTGCATCAGCCAACCATAAGAGATCTTATCAAGACCTTTACTAAATTCCAAGTATCCAACATGCACCGCCCTACCTTCTTCAATCTCCTTTATCACCTCCTCAAAAAACTCAATCAAATTAGTGAGAAATGACCTGCCGTGTAAAAGCCATGCTGGCTATCCTTAATTAGTAGAAACAGAGATGAAAGAAAGTGCAATGGCAGGAAAGTTGTGTTGAGAATGATTGAGGGTGAAGTTTTGACATTTATCTCAGTGGGAATGAACACAGCCACAAACCTGTGCAATGTGAGTTGCTGTAGTGATGGAGGGAAGGTAGAGAGTCAGGATATTGGTGAGTATAGATGTTTGGTGACAACTATTCTGGGTGAGGTGGTATATTAAATTATATTTTAATTGCATTCAAAGCTTTGAGAGTCAGTAGATGATTCAGCTTGTAAAATGTGCTTTGAGGCTTCTGTGTAAAAATAAAATATTACAGCTGTTGAAATTCTAAACAAAACTGATGAAGCTAGAAATATTCAGTTACATCTGTGGAGAAATATATTTAACTTCTTGGATGAAACTCATGAATATCCTATACCTAGGTTTTGTTTTTAATGTTATGGCTCTGTATAATTTGAAATAGGTCTTATTTAATGTGCTGGGAAGGATTGGCAAATTCTGTTCATTCTCAGTTATTATCTTCCTATCCATAATCACGTTTCCTGAGTTATTTGTAGCCTTGTGTCCCCGCGTATTATCCTCCAGCTTCTGTCTCCACATTCACCCTCCCCTCTTCCCACATGGCTCCATCTGCCCTTTATTTTCCTTGTTAACTTTCAACTATCCAACTGCCTCCAACTCCTCTCTTCCCGTTCCCCAACTGCCTCCTTCTGCCTGTCCTTCCTCACCCCTCCTCGCTCCATTTTATGCTGGTTATCGTCCGTCGCACCCCAGCCCTCATTGCTGATGCAGAGTCTCGACCCAAAATGTCTTTGTCCACACAGATGCTGTGTGGAGCTCGCTGAGTTCCTCCAGCAATTTGTTTTTTTGGTCCAGATTCCAGAATCAGCTGTCTCATGTGTCTCTCATGTGCTCACTTCTGTCGGAGCTTTGGTTTGGCAACATTCAATTTGTTGCTGCCTCAGGAGATGCAGATGGGTTTTCAATTATGTTTTGTGGGCAATGCTATTTTTATGGTGATCTGTTGACAAATTATTGATTGGAAAATGCTGTTCCTTTTTGGTCTTCCAGAATTTAGATAGAGCACAAATGAGTTTTTCTGAACATGGTAATTCACTACATTAGAAACATTAACATTTTAAATATACAATCAAACATTAGGGTTTGTTAATAAACTTCAGAAATGCATGTTAGATTAGCTAAGTCACACCACTGAACAGAAATTGTTGACATTTTACAAATATATTTTACTACATTACAAATTTCAAGTGTATTTTTTTCCCCGTCAATCTCCCATGTGCTTTACTGTATTTAATTCTAAATGGCCAGAATATGTCAAGCCTAGTTCAGGATTACTAATTGTCACAATGAGACATTGATTAATTTCATTCACTAATAAAAATGGTTTAAAGTCTCTCTCAAAGCTTTGACTTTATAATTTTAAAATGAGCATGGAGATATTTAGGCAAGTTGCCAGGAACTACTTTTCAGCCAGCACCACCATTCTCTGTGATCATGGCTGATCATCCACAATCACTACCCCGTTCCTGCCTACTCCCCATATCCCTTGACTCCGCTATCTCTAAGAGCTCTGTCTAACTCTCTCTGCTTTCAAGAGAGAGTTAGATAGAGCTCTTAAAGATAGCAGAGTCAAGGGATATGGGGAGAAGGCAGGAACAGGGTACTGATTGGGTTGTGGATGATCAGCCATGATCACAATGAATGGCAGTGCTGGCTCGAAGCGCCGAATGGCCTACTCCTGCACCTATTGCCTATTGTCTATTGTCATGTAAATAGTAAATTTCATTGCCCTTTGATCTACAACTTTGTTGAAGTTAGGTCAAATTAAAAATACAAATACTTGAGAAAGATTCCTTACTCTTTATGAAAGGGAATTGAGAGATATAGGATTAAGTCAGACAGCTGGAATTCTAACTGGCAAATCAGAATGAAAGGACTGAATAGTCTTGAATGATACTCATGCTTAGATTCTAAAGGACATCTATTCATGTCACATATTACTAAAAACTAAACTGCTAATGCCACAAAACTGTGTGTTTTTTACCAGTGAAAGTCATACTAAGCTAATCAAAATGACTGTGAAATTTATTGTAATGTCACTTTTCAAAAGTTAGATTTGTTTTTGTATGTCACCTGTATTTCTTTCCAGAAGAGCTTCTCTCTATCGTAGAATCCACCAAAGTCCAGGTATTGTCGAAGAAGCTCAATGGGTGGCTGAGATCCATAACGGTCCAATTTCGGCATGTTAAGATCATCCACAAAAATAATAACTCTCTTATTCCCTGGAGCACCTGTTTGTCAAGAGAATAGACATTTTAGATCTGTTTTTGCAAACCCAATAGATTCTTGTCATTAAGCTAGATTGCTGATACAATCAAATTTAAGTTTTCAATTAGATTTGTAGCCCTAGGGTTTAATTGTGTACCATCTACATACATTTTAAGCAGTATGTTTTATATTTTCAAACTTACCCAGAGAAGATTACACAGAAGATCATTTTGAATTCTACTTGTGAATCATTTCAAGAAATAAAGTTAAACCAAAGAACACCTAATATTTTCCTGGTGTCTGACAGACACCAAAATTACATTGTCTTTTGTGTAAACCATACTTTTATAATTAGAGCAGGATAAAATGAAGCAATCTCAATAACATTTGAAGTGTATTATGCTATTGTGTTGCTTTTTACATTATTTAATGTAGTGCTTAGCTGACATTATGACACCAGAGTGGCATCTTCACCCAACAAACAAAGTCAGCATGCTCAATGAAAGTGAGAGTTTACTTCAGCAATTAGCTGTTGGGATGCTCATGAATCAGCAGTAACTCTACTTGCAGCATCCCTTGCTGGAAGAACTGTTATGACAATATTTTCCCACTCAATGTTGGTTGGAAACCTCAGGGCAGGAGGCAACTGAGACCTGCCAGTTTTGTTGCCTTCTTGCAGGTTGGCTTCTTGCAGACATCATCTCCACTCATGTGCCCATAGAGGTTCCTCTGAATAACCTAGACCTTTTGCCCACAGGAAAGATTTTCACTCCTCCAATGTGTCGATCACAAGAAAAAAAGCTTCATGGTAAGTGTTATGTTTCTGAGAAGCATGCATGATGTTTTCATGCTGAGGGCACCCATAGTGTGAGAAAATCTTGCAGCCAACAAGACCCCAATGGATTGATACAAGTTGAACTCCATGTTCACTACTTACAGCAATGTACTCTCTAACCACAACAAATGAGCAGAAGTACAATAAGAAATAAACACATTTAATATTGGAAAAAATCAATGACATCCCACAGATGCAATTTCATACTTATGTTTGTCTAGGTACCCATACAATACGAGACCGAATGATCATCTTCTGCACACTGGTCAACCTTGTTAATCAAAGACAGCAATTGATAACAAAGGAAGAAAAGTAAAGAAGCAAAGACTCACGGTGGCAAACTTCAATATCCATCACCTCGAGTGGATTAATACCAGCACAACTGAATCTGAAGGAAATACTGCCACACCCAGATTGAATAAGCATCACCAGTGAGTGAACTGATACAATGAAGAAAGCGAATGGCATGCCGGCCTTCATAACAAGAAGAGTTGAGCATGTGAGTAAAGAGATCCTTCTGCAGTTGTACAGGGCCCTAGTGAGACCACACCTGGTGTATTGTGTGCAGTTTTGGTCTCCTCATTTGAGGAAGGACATTCTTGCTATTGAGGGAGTGCAGCGTAGGTTCACAAGATTAATTCCCGGGATGGCGGGACTGTCATATGCTGAGAGAATGGAGTGGCTGGGCTTGTATACTCTGGAATTTAGAAGGATGAGAGGTTATCTTATTGAAATATATAAGATTATTAAGGGTTTGGAAACATGTTCCCAATGTTGGGGGAGTCCAGAACCGGGGGCCACAGTTTAAGAATAAGGGGTAAGCCATTTAGAACGGAGATGAGGAAACACTTTTTCAATCAGAGAGTTGTGAGTCTGCGGAATTCTCTGCCTCGGAGGGCGGTGGAGGCCGGTTCTCTGGGTACTTTCAAGAGAGAGCTTGATAGGGCTCTTAAAGATAGCGGAGTCAGGGGATATGGGGAGAAGGCAGGAACGGGGTACTGATTGTGGATGATCAGTCATGATCACATTGAATGGAAGTGCTGGCTCGAAGGGCCGAATGGCCTACTCCTGCACCTATTGTCTATTGTCTATTGTCTAAATGCGTAAGAAGGAACTGCAGATGCTGGTTTAAACCGTAGATAGACACAAAAAGCTGGAGTAACTCAGCGGGACAGGCAGCATCTCTGGAGAGAAGGAATGGGTGGCGTTTTAAATCGAGAAGAAGGTCTGAAGAAGGGTCTCGACCTGAAATGTCATCCATTCCTTCTTTCCAGAGATGCTGCCTGTCCCGCTGAGTTACTCCAGCATTTTGTGTCTATCTTTGATACTATGGAAAAGCCTAATTGAACTTTTCATCACAAAACCTCCCCGTGGCAGATGCATGTGTCCATGATATCATTATCGCAAGTGATCACTGCACAATCCTTGTGAAGGTAAAGTCCCATCTAAAAATATGGAAAATAGAATCAGGAAAGAGGCTAGTTGGCTGCTAAGGCCTTCTCCGCCACTTATCAAGATCATAGCTGACCACTTAGAGTCATAGTCATAGTCATAGAGTGATACAGTGTGGAAACAGACCCTTCAGCCCAACTTGCCCACACTGGCCAACATGTCCCAGCTACACCTGCCTGCATTTGGTCCATATCCCTCCAAACTTGTCCTATCCATGTATCTGTCTAACTGTTTCTTAAAAGTTGGGATAGTCCCAGCCTCAACTACCCCCTTTGGCAGCTTAGGTAGACAAACAATGCTGGAGAAACTCAGTGGGTGAGGAAGCATCTATGGAGAGAAGGAATTGGCGACATTTCGGGTCGAGATCCTTCCTCTGGCAGTTTGTTCCATACACCCACCCCTTTTGTGTGAAAAAGTTACCCCTCAGATTCCTGTTAAATCTTTTCCCCTTCACCTTGAACCTATGCGGTCAAAGTTAGGATCAAACCCGGTTCTCTGGCGCTGTAAGGTAGCAACTCTATGGCTGCACCACTCTGCCACCCCTTGACATGGGGAGAGGGCAACAAATATTTCTTGGACTGATTCCTTTGATATTACGACTGATGCTTGAGAAAGGATTTGGTTGATTAAGACAAGATTCAGTGTTTTGATATGTAAGAAACAGGGAAGATCTTCTTGATGGCTTGAGCGTCCAGAAGCAGGAGTTATGGTCAAGATATAGGGAAATGCCATAAAAATTGATATCAAGGATCACCCAGAGAGTGGTAAATCAACAGTACTTTTTTTCATAGGAGGTAGTAGAGGCCAAATCATTAAAGATACTCATGAAATGGGGAGATATATGTCTTAGTACCAAAGAGATCAAGGGATATGGGGAGAAGGCAGGAACAGGTACAGAAGTGTGGTACAGAAGAGGAGCAGAGAAATGTGAGATGTTGCATTTTGGGACGTCTAACAAGGGCAGGACCTACACATTGAATGGTAGGCCTCTGGAGAGTGTTATAGGGCTGAGGGATCTAGGAGTGCAAGTACATGGTTCCTTGAAGGTCGAGTCCCAGGTAGATAAGGTGGTCAAAAAGCCTTTTGGCACATTGGCCTTCATCAGTCAGAGTATTGAGTATAGAAGTTGGCATTTAGAGTATTGTGTTCAGTTCTGGGCACCATGTTATACGAAATACTAGACTAAGTGGGACGCGTTGGGTCCCAGCATCACACGGGAGGGCTGGGACCCAACGCAATATTCCACCTCTCCACCCAGTGGGGGGGGGGGGGGTGGGGGGGCTTTCTGGAGCGCTAATATGGGCATTGTGGGCTGAAGGGACTAATTTCCAGAGGGCTAGTTTGGACAATGTGGGTCGAATGGATTCTTGAGATGGCGGCTCAGTCACTCAAGCCTTTTGTGCTGGCAGCTCACTCACTCATGGCTGGTGGGCTGGCAGTTGACTCACGGCTATTTCTTGAAATTCCATTTCAAGCAGGGTGCAAGGCCACCAAATTCAAGTGCAGTTTCTTACCACTCAAGCAGGGTGCAAGGCCACCAAATTCAAGTGGAGTTTCATACCATTTCAAGCAGGGTGCAAGGCCACTAAAGACAGTGAGTCGTGACCTCTCCCTCCTCCATCTTGCAGAGACTGAGCTACGCCCACACTTCTGGGTTTTATAGTCCCTCCCCCTCCCACCAGAAGGGGCATGGACTTCATGGCGTGTTTGACAGGAGAGAGAATCTCAACATTTTTTTAAACACTAATAACTCTTTTATTTTTCATCGATGGGAAAAATTCTCGGCACCTGATGGGCAGAGGGCGACTGAGTAAGATAGCCATAAATCACAGCTGTAAGTGGTAGCGTTTTTTCTAAAATCAATATAAAACGCAAACAGGGTCAAGATTAGACTTTTAATTATATAGATGGCAAGGCAACTTTAATTAGGCAAGGCAACTTTAATTAGGCAACACAGCATTAGCATTTCCAAACCAAAGGCACACAGCTTTAGCATTTCCAAACCAAAGGCAACACAGCTTTAGCATTTCCAAACCTAAGGCAACACAGCTTTAGCATTTCCAAACTATATTTTCAAACCACATTAAGGGCACTGAGAGGTCAGTAAAATAACTCAGAGTTTAGTAGGCATATTATCAGCGTTATTCACAACTCAGACTGAGAGACGTGACCCACTCGCTCCCCCATCTTGCAGAGACTGACTGAGGCACTCAACACTTCCGGGTTTTATAGTCCCTCCAGAAGGGGCGTGGCCTTCAGGAGAGAGAATCTCAACATTTTTTAAACACTAATAACTCTTTTATTTTTCATCGATGGGAAAAATCCTTTTGTCCTGCGCAGCGGAGGGGCTCTGAGTAAGATGGCCAAAAATCACAGCCATAAGTGGCAGCGTTTTTTCTAAAATAAATATACAGGACAACAGGAAGTGGTCAAGATCAGACTTTTAGTAATATAGATATTGTCAAGCTTGGAAGGTTTCAGAGAAGATTTACAAGGATGTTGCCAGAACTAGAGAGTCTGAGCTATATGGAGAGGTTGAGTAGCCTGGATCTCTATTCCTTGAAGTGCAGGTGGATGAGGGGTGATCTTATAGAGTTGTATAAAATCATGAAAGGAATAAATCTGGTAGATGCACAGAATCTCTTGCCCAGAGTAGGGGAATCGAGGATCAGAGGAGGGTCTGTGCGGAGTTTGTACATTCTTCCTATGACCGCATGGGTGTTCTCTAGGTTTAGTTTAGTTCACTTTGTTTAGACATACAGCATGGAAAAAATGACCTTTGGCCCACTGAGTCTGCACCGTTTAGTGATTCCCCATACACTAGCACTATCCTACACGTTAGGGGCAATTTACAACATTTATCAAAGCCACTTAACCTGCAAACCTGTACATCTTGCAGTGTGGGCGGAAACCAGAGCACCTGGGGAGAACCCATACAGTCATGGGGAGAACGTATAAACTCCATACAGACAAATGCTCAGGTTTGAACCCGGGTCTCTGGCGCTGTGAGGCAAAAAAAAACAAACATCCGCAGCGTCATATGCCGCCACTGGATGGTGGGATCCTTCCCACATCCTAAAGATGTGCAGGTTTGTATGTTAATTGGCATCTGTAAATTGTCCCTAGTATGCAGGATAGAACTAGTGTACAGGTGATCGTTCATGGGCGTGGACACGATGGGCCTTAGGGCCTGTTTCTACACTGTATCTTTAAGCTAAACTAAACAAAACAATATCCTTCCTTAAATAAAAATAAAACTACAGATGACATTTCATCAAGGTCCTTTACGGTTTCATTCTTGCTCCTGTACTCAATCCTTTTGCAATGAAGATCAACATATCAGTAACCTTCCTGTTTACTGCACCTGAACATTTGTTTTCATGACAGTTATACAAGGACATCTGGAACTTGTTGTAACTTTTATCTTCCCAATCCATTATTGAGATAATCTGTCCTTTTGTTGTTACAGCCAGTGTGGATAACCTCATGTATTTCAATTTTAATCTTCATTCACTGTCTATTTCAAAAATTGTCAAATCACATTGGAGCCTCTTTGCATCCTCCCCACGGCTCACCTTCACAAGATTTAGGTTATTTGCAAGTTTGGAGATATTACATTTAGTTCAAATTATTGATTCATATTGTGAATAGCTGGGGAGTAGGTTCTGAATCTTGAGGCATCCCATGAATCAGTCACCTGGAAAAGACGCATTAAATCTTACTCCCCAATTCATGTCTGTCAACCACTTCTCAATCCATACCAATGCCGTGAGGATTTATGGGGCCATCAGCAGCAGCACCAATGTACATCACTGCAACCTGTAACCTCATGTCCGGCATATCCCTCATTCTACCAACAATATCGAGCCAGGAGCTCAACCCTGGTTCAAGAAGAAGTGCAGAAAGATCTGAAGGGAACAGTACAGGGCATGCTTAACCACGAGTTGCCTGCAGAAACTGTAACTCGAGACTACCTATCTTCTCAGCAATAAAATTAACATTCCCTAGACAGAGCTAAGCAATCTCACAGTGAATAGATCAACACAAAACTCTGCAATTCGGTCACATGTCATGAATTATTAATGTGATCTAAAGTCTAAAGGAGGGAGAGCCCAGGAACATCCTGATCAGCAGCAACAGTGGGGATGAGCATGTCAATGCTAAAGACAAGGCTGAAACAACCCAACATTGTTCACCAAGAAGTCATGGGTATGGTCATGGTGTCATACAGCATAGAAACAGGTCCTTTGGTCCAACTTGTCCATGTCAACCTGGATATCTATCATCGCAAAACTCACTTATCTGCATTTGGCTCTTTTTAGGTATGTTGCAAAGCCTACCTGAAGCGTCGCTGAAAATCTGTCGCTGCGGGTGTGCGATTTTGGCGCCGTTTAGAGGGGGGCGGGTTTAAAACGCGATTTTCTCTAGGCTGTTCCAATCGAAGATGTTCAGCCTAGATAATTATTAACGAAAAATCGCTGGAAGACCCCGTCGCAAAAGCTATTATTAGTTTTAAAGGCCTTGTATAATAGTTATAATAGTTTAAAAATCAATCTCTAAACCCGTGACCACCGGCAGCTGTCAGGGTCTCATAGAGCAAACAACTGAAGGTAGGCTGCTTATTTTTACATTAAAAAGGGCTTCTTAAGATCCCTTTATACAAAGTTTAATGTTGCGAGTAGCTCATTTTGGGCCCATTATATCCCGCAGTAATTTTCTGGGCATTTGGGGGCACAAATCTACCGCAATGTGAACGTTCTAAACCAGCGCGTTCACAGGAACCCACTAGAAAGCTGATTTAAAATGGACTTTAATTTGCAGCAATTGAACACTAAATTCCTTCCATTTGGCCTATAAATTAATGTAAATGAGATTTTAAAATCATGTTTTATTGTGAATTATTTATGAATATTATTTGGACACTTAGGCTATTTAAAAATGTTAATCATTTATTAAGAAATGGATAGATGTTTAGATCTAGTAATTGAAGTTTGAAATTAGCTACACTTGGGTAACTAACTAATTATATGCTTTAATTTCAGGTCATCCAAGTAAGATTATTTTATATTTGTTTCAGAATGGTTCAATCTACGATAACTGAAAATTTCATTCAGTTCTCTTAATTTTTAAGAAGGTTATGGGCTTTTGACTGCACACGTTCACAGCTTTTTTGTTATGTCCATAGAAAATCAATAGGGAACAAGATGCTAATTTCCGAGTATGAAAATGGCCATAACTTTTTAAATACTTGAGATATGAAAGTGAATTAGGTGTCAAATTAAACTTATTTTTATGCTTTATCTGATGGGATAAATTACAGACTTGATTTTTTAAATCTCAAAATGTTGTAACATTGCTACTCTTTTCCCTCCATTTATTTCCTACTCATCTATTGTCCAAATGTTTAAAAAATGCTATTATTGTACCTGACTCTACCACCTCCTCTGGCAGCTTGATCCATATGCCCACCATTCTCCTCCCCATAGATCTCCTTTAAATAGTTCTCCACTCATCTGAAACCTATGTCCTCTAGTTTTAAGTTCCCCAACATTTGGAAAACGATGTGACTTTCTATCCTCATAATTTTATAAATCTTTATAAGTTTATGCCTCAGCCCTCTATGTCCTAGTGACAACAATCCCAAACTATCCAATCACCCCTGGTAACTAAAGCCCCCCATTCCAAGCAACATCCTGGTGAATCTCTTCTGCACTCTTTCTAGCACTAACACGTCATTTTCCTAATGCGGTAACCAGAACGGCACACAATATTGCAAGCACGAGTGGATGATTCAACCTGGCTTCTGTCTAAGATCCACAGAATTACAGGCCAGCCGTCAGCCAAATCAATTGCCTGCATGTTATATCTAGTCTGAGAACACCACTAGAGTAAAAGATAAGGCAACTTCCCAGTGTCAGTTCTAAAGACCTACCCACCAGAATTAGCTCAGAATCTAGTCAAGTTGTTTTAGTACACCAACAATACTGGTTTACAACAACAATATGGTAAATTGCTCCGATTTGTCCTGTTCACTAAAAATAGGAAAAACCAATCTGGCTAATTATCATTTGCTGATGATTTTAAGTCTATTCCCAATCATCAGTGAAGTGATCAAAGGTGCTTGTTCATCAGAATTTGCTTGCTGATGCTCAGTTTATGTTTAACTTAACCATACAACTCTAAATCTCATTAAAGCCTTGGTCTATATATGGAGCTTAGTTGAGATGAGTGCATATCTGGAAATCTGAAGAAAAATGCAGAAAATACTCTGCAGGTCAGGTCACATTTGCAGGAAAGGAAAAAAATTCAGGGCAAAAACCCTTCTGAGAGGAGAGTGATTGCCTTGGCATCAAGACACTACCTTGTCTGAGTCTGACTGTGGCATCAAGGAGTACTGCTGGAATGGAAGTCAAGGCACTTTAAGGGGAAATTATTCATCCCTCGGTTAAAGAAAAATGATTATAGTCATTGCAGTCCCTTGTATCTCCATGGACTGCTAAGTGGCAAGTAATATCTGCACGACTAAAGAGCCTGAAAATGATCCTCTCCGATAAAATACAATCTAACCATCCGTCTTTGACATTCAATAGCATTAAGGGCCTTGGCCTTGGCATGCAAATTACGCGACCTTGTGGTCGCGTTGAGCCGCGACGGTCCCGCGAAGGTCGCTCGCGAATTCATTCGACCGCACAGCCGTCTGGAGCGTGTGACGTAATTTGAAGATGGACACAAAATGCGGAGTAACTCAGCGGGACCGGCAGCATCTCTGGAGAGAAGGAATTGGTGACGTTTCGTGTCGAGACTCTTCTTCAGTCTGTAAGAAGGGTCTTGACCTGAAACGTCACCCATTGCTTCTCTCCAGAGATGCTGTGTGTCCCACTGAGTTACTCCAGCATTTTGTGTCTATCTTCAATTTTCTTGGGCCTGCTCTGGGACTAGAAGTGGGGGTGGATCCGGACCCCAATGGCCGTGAGCCCCAGGCCGAGTTCGGCAATCGTTTGCCTGCTTCTGCTGTTGTTGCAGGTGAGACATTGCGTCGCGCCAGGGTCTTGAGCCTGTCCCAGGTTGGCCGTCAGTTACGCGACAGGTCATTGGCGCGCGAAGATTTCGTCCGCTACAAAAATTTCGGAGCCCCGCGCGATGTCGGGCACAACTACATACCCCTCCGCGTTTCAGAGGGACCGGCCCCGCGTGGCCATACGATGCCCGTGCGCCTCAATTTGCGTGCCAAGGACACGTAAGTGGGACAGGCTCTTTACCATGCAGTAGCATCAACCAAACCAGCTACATCCTTAACTACGCTCCCAAAACACCCAGCCATCAATTGCGCCCTTTAGGCACCACTAGTTCCTGGCCAGATTGCCCAGACGCCCCCTCTTACCAAGAGTTACTGTGGCCTCAGCAATGTTGCAAATTCTTAACTAAGCTTTGACAAAAGCAGTGGACAACTTGTTAATTCCAAGGAAATCAGGCTGAAGTGTTCCTATTGCGGGAGCAGAGAATATTTAACTCACCATTAAAGCACAAGGTATGATCTATATGTACCCACAAGTTATCACTACAAACTTTGCTGTCTAATACTGCTATAGACTTCATAGCATTAAACATGGCCTTTTGTTATTGTCTATTCATTCTACACTAAAATAATGAAACAAATAATTTGAGACCTTTATAATCTTTACACATTTTATAGATTATGAATATTTCTGTAACTGTGACCTACCAATTATGTTCTTTCGTTTCTTTTCTAATTTTGATTCAATTATCTCTTGTGTCCTCGCTGAAGATGTTTGAGCAGAGAAGTTAATATAAAGTGGAACATAACCAGCTTCATCTTGAATTTGAGTTAACAAACTTCGTGCAACCACAGACTATAAGAAGGATAAAAAAATATTTAAAAACATAAATAATTTAACAATGAAACATTACCAATTTTACTTCTGATTGTGTCTAATCTATTTATGAACTTTAACTCAATTGTCATGCCATCTTTTGAAATGCACATCCAAGGGTCACTGGAGCCTTGCAACAAGAGATATATGGAACCAATTAGAAATCCCACTGGCCTGCTTTCAATTCTCCTGTGAATGGACACATTGTTCCTCTACTGTGCAAGCTATGATTATTTAAGAATACTGAAAACATCTCAGCAATATTTATTTAATTACTGAAAATCCAATCTCTGAAGCTAATATTAGACCACTGCAGATCAAAGTGCTAATTTTGATGTAGGTGATTCACTTAATCAGCCACTTCTGCCCATTCCTCCCTCTTTGCCTCTACTTTGTCCATGAGGAAGCACGAAGGAGGTTTTGGTAGTGCCATCTCTACTTTTAACAGATCTTGTAAGTTATAGTGTCATAAGGCACCGAGGAAACATGTCTGTGACAATATACACACATACCATTTGAACTACATTAGGTCTATGTCCTTCCACATTGCCTGTTCAAGTGCCTGTCCAAATGCCTCTTGTAATGATTAGATATCTCAATGATCATAGAAGCATCAGAATTGTGGAGACAGAATTGTGTAATTGTCTAGGCAGGCTGCCAAATTCTGATCCACTTCGAAGGACAGTGCAATAGAAGGGACTGGAAACATTACTCAAACCTCACAGGAAAAACCTTGGCGTGATATTTGACTCGGCATTGAAATTTGACCAACAAGTCAATGCCGTGGTAAAAGCTAGCTTCTTCCAGCTTCAGACGATAGCTAAAATAAAACAATTCCTCCAGTTTGATGACCTCAAAAAGATCATCCACACATTTATCTCCTCCCGCCTCGATTACTGCAACTCCCTTTATAATGGCATCAGCCAATCTTCCTTGTCCCGCCTGCAACTGGTCCAAAACGCCGCAGCGAGACTCCTGACGGGCACCCGAAAAAGGGACCACATCACCCCGATTCTGGTCTCTCTCCCTGTGCGGTTCCGAATAAATTTCAAGATCCTTCTTTATGTTTACAAAGCCCTTAACGGGCTTGCCCCCACCTACATCAAAAGTCTGCTTACCCACCACACCACCTCCAGGTCCCTCAGATCGGCCGACTTGGGGTTACTGAACATCCCGCGGTCTAGGCATAAGCTCAGGGGCGACCGCGCCTTTGCGGTTGCAGCTCCTAGACTGTGGAACAGCATCCCTCTTCCCATCAGAACTGCCCCCTCCATCGACTCTTTTAAGTCGAGACTTAAAACTCATCTTAGAAATTAGGTGCAGGAGTAGGCCATTCGGCCCTTCGAGCCTGCACCGCCTCTCTTTGCTCTCAAGCCTTTCGTGACGTCCTCTGAGGGAGGGCTATATGTATGTATCTATGCATGTACTTAATCTATGAACCACTGTTGTATAACGTTAGTACCTCCACCAATGTAAAGTACTTTGGTCAATGAGATTTAATTTTTAAATGTGCTATAGAAATAAAAGTGACTTGATGACTTGACATGGAAATGATAATCAATAGGTGAAATCAAGTGGGTAAAAGGCAAACTCAACAAAGTCATTCTGAGTAAAAATGGGATTTTATAACTGTAACTGTACCAAGCAATCAAATTCAGTGTGAAGCATTTTGAAATGCCTTATGATCATTTAAAGACACAAAATGATCCACGTTCTTTCTTTCTGGATTCCTCTCAAATTCAGAGATGAACTGGAAATTATAAAAAGTAAATTTTGTAATGATCCATCTGTTTTATCAAATCACCGGTGATATTCAAGCTTAAATGTAGAATCTCATTTATCATAAATTAATATGGTAAAGCTAATGCAATTACATTTACAAGAAAACTCTTTAGAGTACTACTTTCAATATAATTAACATAGGAAAAAAAATTACCTTGCCCACTCCAGTTGTCCCAGTGAAAAGAACAGAGTGCTCAACAGCGAGAAGTTTTTCCATCAGGTACCCAAATCGCACAGTGTCCGTTGTGGGAACTAGCATCTCAAAAAACGGTATTTGACTATTGTACTTGAAGCTGGGAATAATTCTATCCCATGGGTCTAGTCGATTGTTATCAAAGTCCATGTAGTAATTCCATAGATCACCAGAGGTTGGTATCTAGGGTAACATAAGAAAGGCTTTTTCTTGTACAATTCAAAAACTAAGCAAAATGTTATTAACGAACTACCACCTCCCCTGGAGTAAAATGGAATATCCACCATTTCCAATTCATTTTTCTTCACACCAGAATATTGAACAATTCCCAATGGGTGGACATGACCATCAGCTATGATCATATTGACTAGCAAGGTTTGGCAGCACACTCCTATTTATTATATTCTAGCAATTTTTTTTTTTTAATGTTGTGATTCTCAGAAATGTGACAACAACATATTAATTAGAGACACAAAATAATATAGATGCCGGATTTGAGCAAAAAACAGAAATATGGCTGTGGAATGACACTTCAATTCCTGCGTTTGCACCATCACATCTTCCCTTCTTTCTGCTTTCTGTAAGGACTATTTCTGTGATTCTTTGGCCTGCTCATCCCTCCTCTTACCCAACCAGTCCCTTGACACTTTCCTCTGTAACTGTGGGGCACATCACACCTCTCCCTACACCTCTATCACCACCATTGACCTAAACAGTCCTTCCAGGTGAGACATAGATTTGACCATCACTTCTACCAACAACATCCATTGCAGTCGGTGCTCTTGATATGGCCACCTCCACATTGGCGAGATCAAGGAAAGACTAAATAACCATTTTGCAGAGCACTTGCACTCTGTCCACAATGATTATCTTGAGCTTTCAGTTGCATGTCACTCAACTTTCCAAGAGTCAAGAATCAAAAGTGTATTATTGCCATATGTACTGAAACAATGAAATTCTTACTTACAGCTGCACAGCAGATTAGTAAACACAAAACTCAACAAATAACATAATAAACAATAAAAAGTTTAATAAATGAAAAACCAAACATAAGGCAAAACTGATTAAACCCTGAGCCCCTAGTGCAACCAAGCTAGTTGATAGTTCAGAGTTTAGTTGGCGTGCGTAGTGTTCAACAGCCTGAGGGTTGTTAGGAAGAAGCTGTTCCTGATCTAAGACATTACAGTTTTCAGACTCCTATTCTGGAAGGCAGAAGTGAAATGAGGGCTTGGCCAGGGCGGCGAGGGTCCTTGGTGATGCAGGCTACCTTTTTGACGCAGAGCCTCCTATACAGCCCTTCAATGGTGAGCAGGTCAATTCCTTCAACATCTTTTCCAGTCTCCTTCGTTCCTGGGCGTTCAAGATGCTGAACCAGGTCGTGATGCAACCTGTCAATATGCCCTCTATCATTCACCTGTAGAAGTTCAAGAGAGTTGACATACTGAATCTCCTCAATCTCCGATGGAAGTTGAGGCATTGATATGTTTTCCTCATGATTGCATCAATGTTTTAAGTCCCAAAAGATCTTCAGATTATGCATGCCCAGGAACTTGAAATTGTTGGCTCTCTCCAACAGTGACCATCGATGAGGATAAATGTGGGGATGCTCGTCCTTCCTTCTCTAAAGTCAATAATCAGCTCCTTGGTTTTACTGACATTGAGAGCAAGGTTGTTGTTCTGGCATCAATCAATCAATCAGACAATCAATCTCCCTCCTATAATATGTCTCGTCATTATCTGTAATACTTCCAACAATGGTCTTGTTGGTGAATTTAAAGATGGAGTTGGAACTGTGCCCGGCTACACAGTCATGCGTATAGGGTGCATAGAGCAGGAGACTGAGCACACAGACTTGAGGTGCCCCTGAGGTGCCCCTCTGGTGATGGTTATTGAGGATGAAGTATTGTTGCCAATTTGTACCGATTGTGTAATGTTGATGAGGAAGTCGAGGATCCAGTTGCAAGGGGAAGCACAGGGACCTAGTTCTCTGAGCTCGGAAACAAATTTGATGGGGATGAACGTCAAGATATCATCTATGAACAGTCTGATGTATGTGATGTTATTGTTCAAGAGGTCCAGTGCAGAGTGGAGAGCCTGCGAGATTGCACCCCCCAATGATCTATTGTGGCGGAAAGCAAATCGTTGTGGGTCCAGTTTCTTGCTGAGGTAGGAGTTGAAAGGTGCCATGACAAACCTCTCAAAGCATGTCATCACCATAGATGTTAGTGCCACCAATGGGTAATCATTGAGACATGTCACCTTACTCTTCTTGGGCACCGGTATTTACAATGCCCTTTTAAAGCAGGTGGAAACCTCAGACCTCAACAATGAGAGGTTGAAAATGTCCACAAAATCACCAACAAGTTGGTCTACGTAGCTTTTGAAAACACGACCAGGTACACCATCAAGTCCAGACTCTCTCTGAGGATTGACCCTTGTGAAGGATGTACTATCGTCAGCCTCCATGACTAAGATTGCAATACCATTGATTGGGCTGCACTTGGATGTTTTTATTGTGGACACATGCGCTATCATACATTTCTTTATGAAGTCAGTAGCAACCGTGCGTATTTTTTCAGGACCATTGCCTAGTCATTGAACATCACCCAGTCTACTGACTACAACTCTAATTTCCTTCCCATTCCCACACCAACCTATCTATCCATGGCATTCTTTACTACCACAGTGAAACCATGTGCAGGCAAGAAAAACAGTTATCATATTCCACCTGGGTAGTCTACAGCCCAATAAAATGAACTTTGAATTTTCCAGTTTTAGGTAACCCATTCTCCTTGTGTTTCTTTCCCATTCCTTCTGGCCTATCCAGATTATCTCTCCCTTTGTTTTCCTTTCTCACTTCCTTATGCCCATCACTAGATGCAGGAAGATTGTTCCCGATGTTGGGGAAGTCCAGAACACGGGGTCACAGTTTAAGGATAAGGGGGAAGTCTTTTAGGACCGAGATGAGAAAAACATTTTTCACACAGAGAGTGGTGAATCTGTGAAATTCTCTGCAACATAAGGTAGTTGAGGCCAGTTCATTGGCTATATTTAAGAGGGAGTTAGATGTGGCCCTTGTGGCTAAATGGGATCAGGGGGTATGGAGAGAAGGCAGGTAAGGGATACTGAGTTGGATGATCAGCCATGATCATATTGAATGGTGGTGCAGGCTCGAAGGGCCACATCCTGCACCTATTTTCTATGTTTCCATGTTTCTATCACCCTCAGACTTGTCCACCTGCGTTTCTTCTCCCTTAACCTCCTCTCCCGAGCTCCTCCCCACCTGGTTTCATTTGCCCATCACTCCTTCCTTATTTGATTCTGCATCATCTTCCTGTCTCTGTCCCTACCTTGTGTAGGAAGGAACTGCAGATGCTGGTTTAAATCGAAGATAGACACAAAAAGCTGGAGTAGCTCAGCGGGACAGGCAGCATCTCTGGAGAACAGAAATGGGTGACGTTTCCGTTCGAGTCTGAAGAAGGGTATCGACCCGAAACATCACCCATTCCTTCTCTCCAGAAATGTTGCCTATCCCGCTGAGTTACTCCAGATTTTTGTGTCTAACTTCCAATGTACATCACCCCACCATGCTCCATCTTCCCTTTTTTCCCCTATCTATCTCCACTATCAGTTACCAGTCTCTTCTTCAAAACTCCCTATCCCATCTGTCTCCTTCTGTCTATCTTCCCTCATCTCATGCTACTTATCACCCATCATTTCTTGTCTCCCTCTCCCCCCCCCCCCCCCACCCCGGCGCCCTCACCACTAGCCATTGTCACTCCGCAATCTCAATCCTGATGCGGGACCCGAAATATAGACCATCCCTTTTCCCCCACAGATGTTGCTTGACCACCTGAGTTCTCCCAGCAGTTTGCTTTTCACATTATTTATCACAGATGTATTTATTGGTTATAAAAATAAACATATTTATTTGTCCACTTCATAGATACCTTAGCTTCAGGATGATCTTCCAATTGACGACGCACAAATGAATCAAAGCTATCCCAATAGTTCTCAGTCAAATTTCCACCAATAGACCAAATATAGCAAAATGCAAATGCCTGAGTAATAACACCATTCAATTGAGAAACATCCTTTGAGAAAAAAAAAGTAAAATTATATTGTTAATAATAAGTTTCAGGTAATAATAATAATACATGTTTTCCTAACAGCTACAACATCCCAGTTGCCTATATATACCCACGCTGTGAGTTCATCTACCTCACCCGCTCATATTCAAATAAATGCAATTCAATCCAACAATCCTCCCTTGCTGCCTGTTGTGCTCCTGCCTATTCTGGCCACTGAACTTACATTCATCACCTTCTCTACCGACTTCCAGCCTCTCACCTGCCTCAGCTCCGCATTGGAACCAGCCCCTCCTGCCAATCGAGTTTAGAAACACCCATGTAGCAATGGCAAATCGGCATCAAAACTATGGCACAAAGCTCATGGCCTACGTCGCACATTCTATAGGTTCCTAAAAGCATGGGAGAAATACCGCCTTTGTAAAATCTCTGCAAATTCTTCCCTGTCTACTGGCCCAATAAGTTAACCTAATCAATGTCCTCTCCCAGGCCAATATCCCCAACATTGAGGTTCTATTTATCCTCAGCTAGTTCTGGTGGCCAGACAAATCCCCTTGCATGTTCCAAAAGGGGCACTCTTCCCCGAGGTCTGCCATGGCAAGAAATTACAAGCATAACAAAGGAAATGCTTCAAGGATATTCTCAAATTCTCCATGAACAAATGTGACAACCTCACTAACTCTGACATATGCAAAATGCTGAAAGAACCTCAAGACTGGCTTTGAAAAACTTAAATCTCACTCTCAGAATCATGCAGCAGCCTCCTGCAATTTATGGGAGGAGCAGTCTACTTCCTGTACCACCCACACTTGTGTCTTGCAAAGCACCTCCTGCTCCACCTGAGGCAGAGCCATTGGATTTCACATTGGTCTCATCAACTCAGAACTGGATTAAAATAAGTCATACTTGAACATAAGCACTGCCAAAGAAGACAAAGAAGAAAGCTTGATTATATTTCTGGCTCACAATACTCACTGATTTAATTGTCCCCCATAAAATAAAAATGTACTGTATTCTCATTATGCTTCCATCAGATTTCTAAGAATGGCCCACTGCCTTGACAAATGGAAACAAATCCTTACACCATAATGCAAACTGATAGAAACATAGAAAATAGGTGCAGGAGTCGGCCATTTGGCCCTTCGATCCAGCTCCAATATTCAATATGATTATGGCTGATCATCCAAAATCAGCACCTGCTTTCTCTCCATATCCCTTCATTCTGTTAGCCCTAAGAGCAAAATCAAACTCTCTTTAAAACATGTGAATTGGCCTCCACTTCCTTTTGTGGCAGAGATTTCCACAGATTCACAACTATCTGGATGAAAATGTTTTTCCTCATCTCAGTCTTAAATGGCCTACCCCTTATTCTTAAACTGTGAAACCTGGTTCTGGACTCCCCCAATATAGGGAACATTTTCCCTGCATCTAGCCTGTCCAATCCCTTAAGAATTGTATATGTTTCTGTAAGATCCCCTCTCATCCTAAATTCCAGTGAATATAAGCCCAGTCGATCCATTCTTTCATCATCTGTCAGTCCCGCCATCCCGGGGATTAACCTGATGAACCTACGCTGCACTACCTCAATAGTAATAGGAGATGCCTGTGCTAATTGGCCATTATACTGTAATTAAACACTAACTGTGCAATTATTTTTTCAAAATAGCACTTCTGTGGAGACATTTTGCAAGCAGCACAATAGCAAAGAATCAAATGTATAACTGGCTTGAGATTATTAGAAACTTAGAAAAAAATTGTGCCTTGTAATGGAAATCCCAAGCTTTTTCCAAATTACAAAACACATAGAAACAAAAATAATTTTCAAGCAATATTTGTAAATGCCAAAACAAATTAGTAACAAATTAATACATTTATATTAGCCCACATTGAGTAAAACTCTACACCAGAGATATGGTTTTCTTAAGTCACTTCTGTAGACTGTATTCCGGGCGCCTTTTCAGTTTTCACTTACCATGGTGAGATCTGGACCATGACTTCCCAGCACCAGAGATTCAAGAAGGCAGCAGAGAGTAGTGACCTTACTAATGTCAACCTGAGGTATTCCCTGTGTGCATTTCTTGTTGACGAAGTGCAACCCATTTTCAACACAGGATTCAAAAAGTCCCATTAGGTGCTGGCGTGGTTCAAATGTTAGCTAAACAGAAGTACATTTTTCATTAACATTCTTTTTATCCAGAGACACCCAGCAAAAATATCTACATTCTGCAATACTTTAAATATTCCAAAGAATATACTACATCGACCAATATAGCATAAATGAACAACGAAATACAAATTAAATATTTTAAATAAAGTTATTGAAACATTAATATGCTTCAAAAAGTAGCCAACATCAATTAATGATAACTGCACCATGTGCTTGGCAAGCCATCATAGTGTAGTGTAATAAAGCATGGAAACAGACCTTTTGTCCCAAATCATGTATGCTGACCATGTTGCCTACTTGAGTACAGTGCATTCAGAAAGTATTCAGACCCCTTCACTTTTTCCACATTTTGTTATGTTACAGCCTTATTATAAAACGGATTAAATTCTTTTTTTTTATCATCAATCTACACACAATACCTCATAATAAAAAAGCGAAAACAGGTACTTAGAAATTTTTGCAAAGTAATTCAAAAGAAATAACTGAAATATCACATTTACATAAGTATTCAGACCCTTTGCAATGACACTCAAAATTGAGCTTTGGTGCAGCCTGTTTCCATTGATTATCCTTGAGATGTTTCTACAACTTGATTGGAGTACACCAGTGGTAAATTAAATTGATTGTACATGATTTGGAAAGGCACACACATGTCTATATAAGGTCCCGCAGTTCACAGTGTATGTCAGAGCAAAAACCAAGCCATGAAGATGAAGGAATTGGCCGTAGACATCCAAGACAGGATTGTGTTGAGACACAGATCTGGGGAAGGGTATAAAACAATTTCTGCAGCATTGCAGGTCCCAAAGAGCACAGTGGCCTCCGTCATTCTTAAATGGAAGAACTTAGTAACCACCAGGACTCTTCATAAAGCTGGCCGCCTGGCCAAACTGAGCAATCAGGGGAGAAGGGCCTTGGTCAGGGAGGTGATCAAGAACCCGATGGTCACTCTGACAGAGCTCCAGAGTTCCTCTGTGGAGATGGGAGAAACTTCCAGAAGGACAACTATATCTGCAGCACTCCACCAATTAGGCCTTTATGGTAGAGTGGCTAGACAGAAGCCACTCCTCAGTAAAAGGCACATGACAGCTCGCTTGGAGATTGCCAAAAGGCATCTAAACAAGATTTTCTGCTCTGATGAAATCAAGATTTAACTCTTTGGCCTGAATGCCAAGTGTCATGACTGGAGGCTGGTGCAAACCAGGCATCGCTCATCACATGGCCAATGAAGCATGGTGGTGGCAGCATCATGCTGTGGGGATGATTTTCAGTGGCAGGAACTGGGAGACTAGTCAGGATCGAGGGAAAGATTAACGTAACAAAGTACAGAGAGATCCTTGATGAAAACCTGCTCCAGAGCATTCAGGACCTTAGAATGGGGCAGAGGTTCACCTTCCAACAGGACAATGACCTTAAGCACATAGCCAAGCCAATGCAGGAGTGGCTTTGTGACAAACCTGTGAATGTCCTTAAGTAGCCCAGCCAGAGCCCAGACTCGAACCCGATGGAATATCTCTGGAGGGACCTGAAAACAGCTGTGCATCCATGCTCCCCATCCAACCTGACAGAGCTTAAGAGGAGCTGCAGAGAAGAATTGGAGAATTTACCCAAATAAAGGTGTGCCAAGCTTGTAGTGTCATACCCAAGAAGACTTGAGGCTGTAATCGCTGCCAAAGGTGCCTCAACAAAGTACTGAGTAAAGGGACTAAATACTTATGTAAATGTGATATTTCTGTTATTTCTTTTTAATTACTTTGCAAAAATGTCTAAACACCTGTTTTTGCTTTTTTATTATGGGGTATTGTGTAGAGATTGATGATAAAAAATAATAAATTTTAGAATAAAGCTATAACGTAATAAAATGTGGAAAAAGTGAAGGGGTCTGAATACTTTCTGAATGCACTGTAGTTCCATTTGGCTACATTTGACCTAAATCACTCGAAATTGGAGAGGGGGCGCCGTCCTGTGTGGTATGGCTGCCCAGCCTGCAGCTGTCTGTTTTTCATCTTTTTTTATGTTTTTAGTTAGTTGAGTGTTTTGTTTTTAGGAGTACTAGCCTTTTTTATGTGGGTGGTGGGGGGGGAGGGGGAAACTGCTTTCTAGGGTCTCCTACCTGGTCGGAGAGGCAGCTTTTCTCCGGGCTGCATTTTCGACCCGTCCTCGTGGCCTACCAGCGGGCCTGGAGCGGCGTTTCCTGAGGGGACCGCCCAGAACCACGGTTTCGGCGGCGGCATAGCGCTGGAGCGCTATTGAGGAGCGGGTGATGCCTTGCCTGGATCGCCGCGCAGGAGCTCCGGTGAGTTGAGACCGCCGATGAAACATCGCGGAGCTGCGAGTCTGTGGAGCGGCCAGCCACAGGCGGCGGCATTGACTTTAACATTGGGAGCCTGGGATCTCTCAGCGGGATCACCAGTTGTGGAGCTCCATCCGGCGTGGCATTGTTGGCTTCGGAAGCCGCGGTCTCCGGTAAGGGAAGCGGCCGTTCCAGGTGTCCCAAGCTGCTGCGAGGATTCTCCCGACGCCGGAGCACCATCACCCCAGCGAGAACGGCCTGGAACATCGGGCCTCCGTAGAGGCAACTGTGGAGGCCTCAATAGGCCCGACTATGGGTGAACTGGGGATGGGGACTGGACATTGTGCCTTCCCCCACAGTGGGAGCCATTGTGGGGGGATGTTTTTATGTTTAACTTTCTTTATTATTGTTATGTTTGTATTCTTTCTTTATGTGCTGCATTGGCAAGAAGCATTTCACTACACCAAGGTGTATGTGACTAATAAAATAACCAAAACCAAAACCAAAAAAAAAACAACAAAAAAAACACAACCAAAAAAAAAATCTTTGCTATCCATGTACCTGTCTGAATGTATTTTACATATTGTGTTTTATCTGCTTCTATCAAGTGGTAGAAACAGATAAAACACAATATGTATAATATCTGGCAGTTCATTCTGGCAGCTCATTCCACTTACTCAATACTCAATACCCTCTGTGTAAAGATGTTGTCCCCAGGGTTTCCTTTAAATCTTTCCCAACTTAACTTAAATCAATGCCCTCAAGTTCAACGGGTCTGTCCCACTTAGGCGATTTTCCAGCGGACTGCCGGCGACTGTCATGTTGCCGGTAGTCGCCTGAAAAACCATTTACTGGAACGGCGACTGTCACACACACACACAACGCTTCCTTCACCAGCCCGTTATGCAGTCGCCTAAGTGGGACAGGCCCATTAGACTCCCTTATCATGGGGAAAAGACAATGGCCATTCACTTGATCTATGTCTCCCATGATTTTATCTTCCTCTATAAGGTCGACCCTCAGCCTCCGATGCTCCAAGGAAAAAGGTACCAGCCTATCCAGTCATTCTTTATAATGCAAGCATTCCAGTCCTGGTAACATCCTTATGAATCGTTCTGCACTCTTTCCTTAAAGACTTTCTTCCAAAAGCTGGGTAACCAGAACCGCAAACAATACTCCAAGTGCAGTCTCACCAAAGTATTGTACAGTTGTAAAAGTACATCCCCATTCTTACACAGTGCCCTGACCGATGAAGACAAATATGCCAACTGGCTTCTTCACCACTCTGTCTACCTATGACATCACTTTCAGGGAACTATGTACTTGTATTCCTAAATCTCCCTGTTCTACAACACACCCCAGGGACTTCCAATTACTATCCAAGTCCTGCACTGGTTTAATTTCCCAAAGTGCAATTCTTCATCAATACATCAACTCCACCACAGATAACACCACTGATTGAAAAAGAACTTGGACTTTCTTCTCTGGCAAGATTCCCAGAGATACAAAGAATAATAGTTTACACCCAAGTCACAATAAAGGTCGCCCCAAAGCAACTAAAAGTATTCATATATCAGATGTTATTCAGTTCCATTCTAATCAGACAATCTTTAACCATGGGCCTGTTTATTCAGGTGTGTTTTAGATAATCCAGGTAGCTACCATCCAAATATTTAACAAACTCAAGAATGTAATAAAATCTTACAAAGAGTTAAAATTTCAAGGTGCATTATCTGAATTCACACACTAGATGAGCTGAAGAAGAAATAGAAACAAACAGGGACAAGAAATACTGCAGATGCTGGAATCTAGAACTAAAACAGAATGCTAGAAGAACTCAGCAGATCAATCAACATCTGTGGATGCAAAAGGTGTAAGTCAACAACAAAAAAGGGCATGATCAAATAGCTATTACTGAGATTATTGCGAGATGATCAAAGGAACTGAATATTTCAAGATACTGTATTTGATATTTTGCAAGGATAGGCAGAAAGGAAAAGGAGGTGGAATGAGTATTTAAATAAAGACTAGACTAAGTGGGACTTGTTGGGTCCCTGTCACATGGGAGGCCTGGTCCCCCAACGCAACCCGTTCCCCAATGCAATATTCCACCACTCACCCGTTCCCCCAATGCAAACTGTCCCCCAACGCAATATTGAACCACACACGCATAGCCCACAAATGCGCAGGCGCGGCTCATTTCCCATCTTCCCCCAGCACTCCCTCACTTTCCTTTACACCCACCCTATTCTTTTCCCACCCCTCCTCCCCTCCCCAATCCCTCCCTCACCTCTCCCTTCCTCTCATTTCCCCTACCCTCGTTCACTCCCTCCCTCCCTCCATAACTCCTCTTCCCTCCCTACCCCCTCCTATCCCTCCCTACCCCCACCCTCACCTCCTCCCTCTTCTTTTCCCTCTCCTCCTACTCTCCCCCAATCCCTCCCTCACCTCTCATTTTCCCCAACTGTCAGTCACTCCTTCCCTCCCTCCATAAATCCTCTCCCCTCCCTACTCCCCTCCTCTCCCTCTATTGAGAAGCTAACTATGGAGCAGGTTATTTTAGATCCAATAATCAAACTAGATTTATTGGGATGTAACAGTAATCGATCACCAGGAAAGAGTGATCATAGAATTGTAGAATTTCAAACTTACTTTGAGAAAAAAAACATAACTCTGAAAGTGGTGTCCTAAAGTTTAATCATTCTTTAACAGCTAACCCACATTATATTAATATTATAGCTTACGGTATCTGAAACCCTCTGCATCCATGTTTTCACATATGGCATCCATTTAAGTTCCTCTGCATCAATATATACCATTCCACACCTGCTGACAGTGGCAGGAGAGGCCACCTTCAGGTCTTGTACCTGGAAAATTTGAAGAAATATTTTGTCTAAAATTAGCCAAATGCAACAAATTAAACTGCAACAATCATAATGAAGTAATAAAATATGTGTACTATAACTGGAGTTTTAGGATTTGTGAATACTGCCAAATATGTATATTCTAGCATCATAATCATTGGAAAAGTTTGTTTATGTAATGCACATTGCACGAATGAAAAATACTTCTACTAACCATTTGGTAAACTATAGGAAGACTATATTTAAAAATAAAATAAAATTGCTGGCATGGCTACTGAACAGGTAACACAGTTCCTTGCTTATGGCCTGTTTTGCTTCACAGCCATATTAGGTAACCTACCATGTCCTAAAGGTATGTTGGTTGGTTCATTGTCTATTGTAAATTAGCCCTTAGTATAGGTAAGTGACAAATAAAAGATGGAGATTGATTGGCATGTGAACGAGAAACTTTATAGGGCTGCAGGGAAGCAGAGGTAAAGAAGGGGGTGGGACTGATTAGACTGCTCTGCTACAGCACCCAATGATGCAATGGGATGAATGCTTCCTGTGTCATAATGTCTCGGTACAAAGATAAATTACATTGGGTGGTTTTCATTATCTCAACAAGTGGTTGTCCATAAGACCATCCAAAATTCTGTTGATAGAAACAATATTCCAAACATCAACTAAAAAAAATATGCTTTAGTTAAATATCTTACAAAGTTTAAAATACAATTCACATTAATATGGTTGATAGTAATACAAGAAACATTTTTATGGTCATTTCTGAACATTTATTAAAGCTAGAAGGTAGGAAAAGGTAAACATAAAAAGCTGGAGTAACTCAACGGGACAGGCAGCATCTTTGGAGCGAAGGAATGGGTGATGTTTCGGGTCGAGACCCTTCTTCAGACAAAGGGTCTCGACCCGAAAAGCCACCCATTCCTTCTCTCCGGAGATACTGCCTGTCCCACTGAGTTACTCCAGCTTTTTGTGTCTATCTTTGGTTTAAAATAGTATCTGCAGTTCCTTCTTACCCATAGAAGGTATGAAACGTTTGTTTTGAAATTGACTGGGGCCCATGGTCTTTAAATATGCATAATGAACAATTTTAGAATCACCTACCTCAAAAACCATATGAATGTAAGGAGTAAGTTTAATCCGTTCACTGTTTGCGAGACACAGCATCTTGTTATCGTCAAGTACCGTATTCATATTCTCAATCCACAGGGCATCAACAGGCCCATCACAGATAATCCATTTGTGTTCTTGTGATTCATCATTCACAGCTGCACGAACGCTGAGTGCCATTAGTCCATCATTCCATTCCATTGTAGTGTTGTTGATCTCACCGTACAGTTCGCCCATTGTGATTGATTTGGGATTGAGCACATATGTTTTCACAGGCTGATAGTTTGGGTCTTTCTCACCAGCATTATGCAGGGTTCCAAGAGTATCAGCCAGAATCTGATAAACTGTTGTTTTGCCGCTCCCTGTCGGCCCAACCAGCATAACACCATGCCGTACAATCATGGTTTCATACAACTGTATCACCTTGACAATCATTGCAGGAACAGCTTGCAGTCCCCGATTAAGCATGACTTCAATAGTGGTTTGTTGGAACGAACCATAATCATGATCTGGAATAATAACTCCGGGAAATAAGTCTGAAAGGATTCCACTGAAGGAAAAGAAGACAAATCTCTCTGTAATTCATTCCATTCTGATCATACATAGGTACATTTATTACTCAATAAATTTAAGATGCATTTATGTAAAAATTGGATCTCAATTTGCAGTCATTTTTTAATGCACGATAATGTAGGGAGAGGAGCAAGAGACACTTCCGAGTAGAATTTGCTTTCGCACAGCTGAAGATTTTCCCAGAATGTCATTCATCAGGAAATATAGATCAATGGTCTAAAGCCATTGATGTTATTGGGTCAGGGTAGCCTTCATCCAGAGATGTCTCCTGAACACTAGCATATTTATAGTCTCTCATCCATACAAATTTTTATTTAACTCTTCTCAACATATTTCCACCAATAATGAGTAAAAAGAGCCGAGATGATTTATAATAAATCCTCGCATCTTAACCATATAACATATAACCATATAACAATTACAGCACGGAAACAAGCCATCTCGACCCTTCTAGTCCGTGCCGAACACATAATCTCCCCTAGTCCCATATACCTGCGCTCAGACCATAACCCTCCATTCCTTTCCCATCCATATAACTATCCAATTTATTTTTAAATGATAAAAACGAACCTGCCTCCACCACCTTCACTGGAAGCTCATTCCACACAGCTACCACTCTCTGAGTAAAGAAGTTCCCCCTCATGTTACCCCTAAACTGCAGTCCCTTAATTCTCAAGTCATGTCCCCTTGTTTGAATCTTCCCTACTCTCAGTGGGAAAAGCTTTTCCACGTCAACTCTGTCTATCCCTCTCATCATTATCTTGCCATACAAAACCACCCGCAGAGTATATAACACAAGTGAATGATTCCTGAAATAGTATGGCATGAAGTGGTCTTAAGATAAGTGTATTCTAGTTCCTGATGAAGGGTACCATGCTTAATGAACTGCAATCTCAAGAGTCAGGAGTGAAGAGTGTCATATGTAATATGAAATTCTTACTTGCAACAGCTTAATAGGCCTGTAAACACAATACACATAGATAATATATTATGAACGAAAAGTCAATATATTAATAACTGCGCATTTTCTTCAGATAACTCTGAGGCTGTTTAGGTCTTGATCTTCTTGGACTATTTATAGACTCATCGAGTTCTACAATGCTGAAACAGGTTATTTGGCCCAACTTGTTCATGCCGACCAAAATCCATCTTTCTGAGCTAGATCCATTTGCCAGGATTTGGCCCATACACTTCTAAACCTTTCCTATCAACATAACTGTCCAAATGTCTTTTAAACATTGTATTTGTAGCCGCATCTAACACTTCCTCAGCCAGTTCATTCCATATTCCAACTACACTCTGTGTGAAAAACTTATTTTTCACGTCCCCAACAAATCTTACACCTTTCACCTTAAACCCTCTAGCTAGACTGCCTAACCTGGGAAAAAGTGTGGTCATTCATCTTATCAATGCCAACTAGTCAATATTGTAGCCACAAAGAATGGCAGTAATGCACATTCAAAAGATGGAGATACTTGAGGGACCAATATTTAAACTTAGTCAAGTACACAATCATTCAACTTTGACAAGTCTCCCATTAAACTGTAACTGAGATCAATATTAATCCATTGATCCATTGACAATATCAAGGAACATCTAGGATACAACTATTGATTCATCAGAAGAAGCACTGCTTTTCAGTCAGATCTTAACAAACCAATCTGATCATTGCAGTGGCTCACTTTTCTACAAATAGGGGCATTTCTTACTAAAGTTCTGATGTAATTTTTCATTATGGAGTATTACCTGAAGCTGATGTGTCATCTCTGAAAAATTTCTGAACCTCAACGGAATCCTCACCTCAAAGGTAACAATGGAACCTAGAACATTTAACAGTACCGCACAGGAATAGGCCCGTCACCCCACAATGTCTGTGCTAAACATGATGCTAAATTAAACGAATCTCCTATGCCTTCACATGATCCACATAGCTTTATACCCTACATATCCATGTATCTATCGAAAGGCCTCTTAAATGCCACAATCATATCTCCTCCACCACCACTCCTACAACGCGTTCCAGGAACCAATCACTCTGTGTAAAAATCTTTCCCTGCACATTTCTTTTAAATGTTTTTCCTCTCACCTTAAAGTAGTGCCCTCTAGTCCTTGACATTTCTACCCTGGGAAAACGATTCTGACTGACTAGCCTATCTATGCCTAACAGAAATATATAATTTATGAGAGGTTATAAATTTAATCCATAATACTATTATACAAACAAGGAATTGGATACGATTCATAGGATAGTAAACAACCTCACATTAGAGGGAGGGAGGGAGTCAGACACAATCAATGCTGGAACAATATGGCAGCTTGATACAAGCTTAATTATTCTAGAATCATTCACTTCAATGAGGCGAAGAGAAAAGTATCATGCAATGTATCAAAGCCATCAATGCATAGCTTAAACAGGTGGACATAAAACTCATCTGGTTAACACTCTTTCTTGGTGAGCCATGAACCATTGCATGCAGCAATGCCAGCAGCCGCTACAACAGTGTGCTTTATCGCAGTAATATTAAATATATAATTGGTAATAAACTTAAATATGTTTCAACAGGTAATGTGTTTTGTGAATACATTATATCAATCAAAAAAATATTTACAAATATAATCAATACATATAACTGTTAAAGAAAACATGGTAATGTCTTTCATGCTTAACTACTTATTTGTGGACCAAGCTGTCCTAATAGACTCCCTTCTTTGGCTTCAGTCTGACTGCTAAAAGACTGCTCTCTCTTCTTTTTTTAATCATCTCAAATATACGTCATGGCATATGAGAAACTTCACCCCAAGCTATGGGACTTCCTTAAACAGCTGAACTGGGCCAATGAAAGATGGTCTGGGATTGCCAGATCTATGGGGCATGGGTGAGTGTGTTGATTGAGAGGCTGTGGAGGGAGGTAATGCTGCATTCATGAATGACTGCGCAGTGGCTGATTCTGGAGACTGGCTAGACAACAGTGCCATTATTTGCTGACACTTTAAGCTTCTCACCATTGATTCAACTTCCAGATCTTCAACACAGTCAAATAACAGATCCTGAATCTGGCCTCCGCAATCTTCACACCTCTATTTTAAGGTAGTTCTGTGCCGTCACACCAGGACTCTACTCATAATGAAGACATGTTTATATAGGGGTGCAAATCTCCCTTCTCAAGGATCAAAAACTATTTCACATTGGTCTTGTCGCTACCCTAATAGGATATCCCTGATTCTGCAAGAAACCAGTCTGCCGAGGTGCAGCATCCCTCTGTTCATGCAGAGCAAAAAGCTACAGGTCTATTATCACTCTACTGCTGGACAATTGTAAGCTATCCATGTGTAGTAATCTTGTACTGTAGATCACTGAGAAGAGTCAGCTACATGGTGTGGAAACAGCCACGCACGTGCTCAAGAAGTTGCTCAACACCAGAAGGTGCTCTGTGATAGGGTTTTTAATGAGCCCCAACAAATCACAATCACAATCGCAATAATACTTTATTAGCCAAGTATGTTTTGCAACACACGAGGAATTTCATTTGCCAAGTCAGTCATACAAACAAAAAGCAATGAAACACACAAAATACATTTTAACATTAACATCCACCACAGTGACTCCTCCACATTCCTCACTGTGATGGAAGGCGAAAAATAAAGTTCAATCTCTTCCCTTCTTTGTTCTCCGGCCGTTGGGGACCTTGAACCCTCCGTTGACAGGACGATCATGACTCCCGTAGCCGGAAGTCGGGCCGCATCGGGGCGATCAGCTCCTGCATCGGGGGGGGGGGGAGGCCAGCTCCCCAGCGCCGGCGATTGGACCCCGGGTCGGGGCTTGTCGAACCTTCCGCGTCGTTGGAGCTCCCAAACCAGCTTCTCCCGAGACTGCGAGCCCTTGATGTTAAAGTCCGCAGGCCGCAGTTGGAGCGAACCCAGGCAAGGGATCAACTCCGATGTTAAGTCCACGCCCCGCGGTGGGGCTCAAGGTCAGTCCGAGGAGGCCTCCAGCTCCATCGATGTTAGGCCACAGAGCGACCGGAGATACGATCCGAAAAACAATCGCATTTCCAGCAAGGTTAGAGACTGAAAAAAGTTTCCCCTGACCCCCTTCCCTTCCACCCACTTTTAAAACACTCTAAAAAATTTTTTTTAAAGGAAAACTGACAGACTGTTGGCAGGGCTGCCAATCATGCGGCACCCCAGGTGATGTATACATGGCCGCCAGAGTGGAGGTTGTGGTGTTCTGGCTCTGTATAATATCTTGAGGGAATATTGGAAATGAATATGATCCAATTACTGGACATTTATAAACCATCCTGCACACTCTCATATTGTTCCCACCATCAGGAAGAATGTGCAGGAGCTTGAAAACCATGACCACCAAGAATAGGTTCAAGGATAGCTTCTTCCCAGCAGCCATCAGGCTCTAGAATAATACACAACATTAACCTCAGCAATTATGAACTCCTAATACTATTGACTGTGTCTTTGGTCGTACTACAGACTTTGTTTTATTTTTACACTTGAATTATGTTGATTAATTTAGTGATTTAAAAAAAAATTGTTTTATCTATCTGTGTATTGTGCTTACAGGCCTGGTAAGCTGCTGCAAGTAAGAATTTCATAGTTCCATGGTCAGTATAAATGAAAATTAAACACCCTTGATTTCACTCTTGAAAGAATACACTGAATTTACATTGCTAAATGATAATTGATATTGCACAACATTCTGAAATATTATGCCAAAGAAGATAGTACATGAAATGTTCATCAGGATACATTTAGATTTAAGGATCCAATATATACCCAAAAAGCAGTGCATCATCCGTCAGAAATTTTGGTAAATTAGAGTCTCTTAATGCTCTAATCAGCACAACATCCTCATTCAGGTCTGGATTCTCCCTTTTCAATGACCTGAACAGGAAAAATAATAATTGAAATGTTAACATCAAAATTGTCTTTAAACCTTGTATAATCGATTAATTATATAGCCAAAATATATATTTTATGAATATCCTTATTTTTATTGTAGTGAAATATTAATACACATCTGCTTGAATATTATTGTATGCTTCATCAAATGCCATCAGAAATGTTGAGAACAACATATTTCCACAACAACTAAATGAAGGCAAAGATTTCACTCATCATGGCAACATTGAATAGCTCCATTCATAGCAGCATGTATCTGTATTTAGGTGAGCAAAAGACTCAATTCTGGAAAATATTACCTTTAAAATTGACTAACAAACAGGTTTTATAGTCTCATTTTAATCCACAGCTATTTCACATCGATCAGTTTGCTGACGGTCTCATTTTCTATTCCTTCTTCCCTCACTTCATCTATCTACCACTACTGCATTATTTTATTTTTGGGCTGCATATCCATAACATGAAGAAGGGCCTCGACACGAAACGTCACCCATTCCTTCTCTACAGAGATGCTGCCTGTCCCGCTGAGTTACTCCGGCATTTTGTGTCTATTGTCCATAACAATATATTGTTTAACTGAATCCAGGTGAAGGGTCCCAAGCTGAAACATCGTCTGTCCATTTCTCTACTACAGATCATGCTGACCCTCTGAGTTCCTCCAAAAGATTGTTCCATTTCACCAGTTGCTATCATCTATTCCAGATGAAAGCAGTGCTAACAACTTTTCTTGGGGTGGTCCGCACTGGACCAATGAGCATTTTGTAAAGACACACAACTGCAAAATTTGGTAACACAGGAATTCCAAATCATTGCATACCATTGCACAAACTTTACACATTGGAACACAAAAAAAAAGACAAGTCTGGATCCTGAGCCAAGACCACTGGTGGAAGTTATTGGTGAGGAGAAGCCTAATAAGCAGGAGAGGCCCGTGACATCAGTCATAAGTACTGGGGCCTGGATAGTTGAGTATGGTCAGAATCACCTGGTAGAGATCAGCAGGAATGATGTAGGATGGTTAAGGTTGGAGGTTCATAAGAGGCATTTGGTGGAGGGCATTCAGAGAGGTGAGGGTGTGGGTTCCGAGGTAGTTCTGATGCCATAGCTGGTAAATTTATAAGTAAAAGCACCGTGGCAGTTTCAAGCATCAAGCAACGTAGCTGGCCAATTATTTGTTTTACATTTTTTTTAAAATTATTGGTAATCCGTAAGATTGGGTGATGTCGCTAAATGTCAAGAGAATATAGACTCTTTTGTTTCAGAATGGGTGCCATGCGTGACATAAATATTACTTGTCTTTTGTCAAATAAAACAGGAAGTTGTCTAGGTTGCTGAAAGCTGCTGCATTATCTGAAGAGGAAGTGAACACTATGCAATCACAAGAGACTGGTCATAATTCTGACATAAGGTGATGGAAAAAGTGGCTATGAATGGTTATGCTCGCCACAACCCTCCCGTAATCATAAATCCCATTTCATTTAAAATTGGAATACAAACAGAATGTACTGGAAATGCTTAGCAGATCAGGCTGCATAGGTCCCAGGAGGAATGGAGTTAACATTTCAAGTCAGATACCTTTGCCAGAACTGGGAACGAGAGAAAAGCAAGTTAGATTTAAGCTGCACAGAAAGTGAGAAGAGGTGTTGATAGGGAATAAAGGACAAAGGTGAGGTCATGGTTGCAGATTTAATGTTAATGGTTAATAGCAAAGTTCAAGAGTGAGAAAACAGAGATCAAAAGATCATAAGATCATGGAGCGGAATTAGGCCATTTGGTCCATCAAGCCGACTCCGCCATTCAATGAAGGCTGATCTATCTCTCCCTGCAAACCCCATTCCCCTGCCTTTTCCCCATAACCTCGGACAACCATAATAATCAAGAATATATCTATCTCTGCCTTAAATACATCCACTGACTTGGCCACCACATCCTCCTCATCTCTTTCCTAAAATAACATCCTTTAATGCTGAGGCTGGTCCTAGACTCTCCGACTAGTGGAAACATCCTCCCCACATCCACTCTATCCAAGCCTTTCATTATTCTGTACATTTCAATGAGGTCCCCCCTCATTCTTCTAAACTCCAGTGCCATCAAACGCTCATCATATGTTAACCGACTAATTCCTGGGATCATTCTTGTAAACCTCCTCTGGACCCTCTCCAGAGCCAGCACACAGTTCCTCAGATATAGCTTTGATATTGATTTGAGAATTAAGGGACAGAAGTTTAGGGGTAACATGAGGGGAAACTTCTTTACTCAGAGAGTGGTAGCTGTGTGGAATGAGCTTCCAGTGGAAGTGATGGAGGCAGGTTCGATTTTATCATTTAGAAATAAATTGGATAGGTATATGGACAGGAAAGGAGTGGAGGGTTATGGTCTGAGTGCAGGTAGATGGAACTAGGGGAGAATAAGTGTTCGGAACGGACTAGAAGGGCCGAGATGGCCTGTTTACCACCCAAAATTACAATATTCCAAATGTGCTTGACCAGCGCCTATAGAGCCTTAGCATTACATCCCGTTTTTTGTATACAAGCCCTCTCGAAATAAATGCTAGCATTCTTTACTACCGATTCGACTTGCAGAATAAATGCAAACATAAGAAAGGAGTATAAATTGTTGTAAAATGCCAGGAGGCCAGGATGGAGAATTATAATAGCAAGCAATCTCCACCTTTAAACCTCCATCCCACTTCCATTCTGACCTGTTTATCTGTCGCCTGCTGCACTGTTACAATAAGGCTTAATGCCAGCTTGAAGAATGGCACTTCATCTTGTTACTGGAGATGTTGCAGTTTTTCTTATTCAATATTTAACTCTTCTGCTTCTAGATACACACTCTCTCCAAGTGAATCAGTTGACCCACTGTAAGCTATAGTTATATGATATTCCTCAGTTTTTATCTTTCGATTATTTGAGCATGGCCTGCTGGGCATGTCTGACAACCCTCCACTGTTTGAGGAATTAAGGCCAAGTTCAGATCTTGTTACCTAATGATTTATTTTGTGTCTCTCTCCTGGAGGAAAGGATGAGAGCTGCTTCCTGCCTTGCTCTTCATTTGGCTGCTATAGCAGGCTTCCTGGCCCATCAGGGCAGAGAACATTTTTACCAGCATTAACCTAGCTAATTAAGACCAGTGGACCTTGGGGCTCTCTTGCTTCTTTTTTTTCTCTGCGTCCCCTGAAAACCACAGTGACACAGTCATGGAGTGTATGCCTTTAAGGTCCAAAGCTTGCTGCATGGTAAACTGCTGAAAGCAAAATGAAGCTCAGACTCTATTCCATTGGGTGCAATTCAGGCTGCCACATTGAGAAGAAATTGAAATAAAGAGCACAATAGCATCATTGCACACATGAATGAGGCAAATATTGCAATTACTGCAATCTTTTCAAATTATATACATGAGACTGCAGATGATGAAATTTGAAGCAAAAGACGAAGCAGTGTCAGAACTCAGTGGGTCAGGCAGCACTGATGGAGGGAAGTGGACTTAAGACGTTTGAAGTTGGTACCCATCTTCAATAGACAATAGACAATAGACAATGCGTGCAGGAGTAGGCCACTCACTCAACTTGTCCAAGTCACCCTGCATATTCATAGCATTCTCCTCACAGTTCACACTGCCACCCAGCTTTGTGTCATCTGCAAATTTGCTAATGTTACTTTGAATCCCGTCTTCTAAATCATTGATGTACATTCTAAATAGCTGCAGTCCCAGTACCGAGCCTGGTGGTAGCCCACTAGTCACTGTTTCATCTACTCTTTCTTATACATGTTCAAAAATTAAATTAATTTAAATCTTACCTTTTTAAATACATGTTAACTAATCTTTGCATTACAATATTAAATGCTTTCTATAAAAAGCTTATGTAAGGATTTAATTATCTTTCCCAGTCACGATGGCCGTACCTAGTCATCTGGCACTAATCCCTGCTTCAAATGATTTTCAAAGTACATAATAGTGGCCCTGTTGTCTTTTCCCTTAGTTAATTTAATTCTCATGTTCAATTTCATAGAAACATAGAAAATAGGTGCAGGAGTAGGCCATTCGGCCCTTCGAGCCTGCACCGCCATTTAATATGATCATGGCTGATAATCCAACTCAGTATCCTGTACCTGCCTTCTCTCCATAACCCCTGATCCCTTTAGCCACAAGGGCCACATCTAACTCCCTCTTAAATATAGCCAATTAACTGGCCTCAACTACCTTCTGTGGCAGAGAATTCCAGAGATTCACCACTCTCTGTGTGAAAAATGTTTTCCTCATCTCGGTCCTAAAAGATTTCCCCCTTATCCTTAAACTGTGACCTCTTGTTCTGGATTTCAAGGTTAATGTCATAGTATTTGACTTAATGCATTGATGTATAATTTTCAAATTAAATTAAGCATTAAATGGTAGAAACCTTCTGATTTTCTTCACTAAACTTAATTAAGGTCAGATAGTTGAGCAACAAGCCTACTGATAATTCTAGTTATATACGAACAGATTTAACATTTTTCTGCTAAGTTTATTCTTTTCCTTTATAGTTACTATAAACAACAGGCATATTTGAATTTGTTTTCTTACCCAGCCATGACGAGCACAGATTTGACTGCTCTCATGCCAAAGTCATAATGATCCTGCTGGGAGAGCTGCTCACTACATAGTTTGTACATCTGAGTCATCTTTCTGGCCAAAACCTTGCTAGATTCAAAACCTTCCGAGTACAAAATGACCTGAAGTGAGCAAAAAAAAATAATTTAAGCAGGGATTGTATCAATGAGTTGTACGTTAATTTTTGCTATACTTATCAAATCAAGGATTAGGCAGCAAAATATCTAGGCATAAATCCAAATTTACTAATAATGTTAAACTAGTGTGACTAGTACAAAAAGAACCAATCAGGGCAAATGAAGCCTGCAATTTTTACTTGCTCCCTTGAATTAAGGCCAAAGGTCACCATCCAAAGCCAGCTGACATATTACATATATGTGCATGTCAAACATTGCTGGCAGAGAAAGAGCGCAGACAGCATGTCTAAGCTGCTCATCTTAGGGCAAAAGATTGGTGATTGCACAAGACACTGGAAATGGAAAAAGGAGAGTATTCCACATTCCTTGATAAGTGAACGGAGAAGGAAATGATCAGTTAATTAAAGATTTAAAATTAAAGATGAGAATTTTACCAGGAACAAACATAGGATTGTATTATGAGCACAATATACAAAATAGATAAATGTCTAGGTTTGTCTGAATTTATTCAGCAACGTCATAACATCTGTTGACCCTTAAAAGGGTTATGACCAGCTAATACATAGAACATGAAAAAGAATACACAAAAGTGCAGGAGTAACTCAGCGGGTCAGGCAGCATCTTTCACAGAGATAGATAGGCAACGTTCCAGTACCCTTCATTAGACCCAACCCGACCCGATTCATTGCCTATCCATGCTGCCTGACCCGCTAAGTTACTACAGCACTTTATGGGTTTTAATTTGTATCGGCAGTTCCATGTCTACATCGTACACGGATCGGTTTATTTCAGAACAAAATAATCAGATTTTGTGCAGTCTGTCAATAAGTTCAGAGAGACAAATGTATGGCTCAAGAATTGAATGGGACAAATGTGTTTTATTCATAGGAGACTGGCGCCAGTACTGAAAAAGGTGGAGCTGTTCTCTGAGGGCAGGCGTCCCATGAATCGGGTTGGAAGAAGTGTTCATGTGAATAGAATGCCCAGGGGATTAAAATAAAGATTTAATCTTTATTATGAAAGAGATAGTCTAATGAAGGGAAATTAGGTAAATTAAAGAGAAAAGACAAGGCAATAGGGCAGTGTGATGGAAACAGGTAATAATAACCTAAGTGTGCCAGGAAGGGTATATACACATTGAGAGTCAGAGTAAGGAATACGGAAAAAAGACACAATTGAACACTTTTATTTGAATGTACACAGTAATTGCAACGAAAGAGACAGATTAATAGTGCAAATCGAAATCATGGAAACATTGCATGGAAACATTGGCGGAAGAGGCTACAGAATCTAACCTGGAGTGGTAACATGGAGCAAAGTATAATCAGTGGTGCATATAATGAGTTTAGTACAGTAATCATGGATGAATTTAATCTACATGCATTCAGAGCAAATCAAATTAGCAGTAACAGAATGGAAGATGAATTTATAGAATCTACTCAAGATGCTGTTCAGTATGCTGAGGAACAAACTAATGAACAGACTATTTTTGATCCAGCATTGTGCAATGCGAAATGATTGATTAATAATCGGGTAGTTCATGTAAATTATGGAAAAGTGACTATAATATGGTGTAATTTTGCTTATATTTTCTTACAAACAAGAAAACCATTCGATTCTTTGAGTGTCTTGGCTCTTATTCTCATCAGTCCCATTCTGCTAATATTTCTCTCATATATTCATCAACTCCTCTCAGATTCTCCTGCCACCTACTTAGACTAGGGGCAATTAAGCTACTAACTGGGGATTCGGGACGTGGGAGGAAACCAGAGTATCTATAAGAAGCCCATGAGGTCACATAGAAAATATGTTATTTTCACACAGAAACATCCAAAGGCAGAATAGAACCTCAAATGCTGGAGCTGTGTACAATGGCACTGCCTGCTGCTCTTCTGTGCAACCCTTTACTATCAACATTATCAGAACTGAACGAGGAGGAGGACACAAATGCAAGCTCAGACACAGGGCAGATCAGTCTTCAGAGTTTAATCTGTCCAAGTCGGTACACAGGTAAGCAAAAACAGAGGCAACAGTACAATCTAGGAGCAGGCAAAAAACAGTGGTCGAAAAACAGGCAATGGTCGAGATTTTCGGTAACACAAGTTTATCACATGCATTCTTCTTCGGCATGTAAAGAGCTCAACTGAGCCAGTGGTAAGTTCTTCATGTACGGCAAGCATACAAAGATTGGTCTCTTGAGGTTCCCACCAAATTTACTGGGGACTCCAGAAGTGCAAGAGTATTTTCAGATCCATATTGCAAATGCAGGTTGCTAGCATCCAGTACACACCCTATCCCAATTTTCTTATCATAGTCTCATTTATTAGCACTTACCTGCATTTTGATTAATGGTTTTGTTGCCTACAGTCGATTAACCTGTCTTTAAAGACTTGCTTGATGTCTGAAGTAAATGCCAATCAGTAGAATTTTTTCCTTTGGCCTTATATCTGGCATCCACATGAAAAAATAATCTAACCGCTCTCAAATTTGGGCATGACAAGCTATGAAAACAGTGCAATTTAATTCCTCTCTCTCAAGTACACATTGTGCCCTTGCTTCCTGGCCAAAGATTTTGAAATGTTTTTTTAATTATTTGGCATGCAATTGAACAAAGATTTTTCAAAGATAAACAAAAATGATTTATAAGTTATTTTGATTAGTGGTATTGATTCCACATTTAACAATATAAACCAACAAAAATAACCTGAAAGACATGAGCAAAAGCAACTCAACAATTTGATTACCTCAGCAATAAGAGCATAGTTTGGAACCATCATTGCAATAGGTCTAAAAAGAGCCTTTAGATTGTCTGGTAGTTCTGTCCTTCCAGCATAGCCAGGATTCATCGTGATGAATGCAGCGCAAGACATGACCAGCTTGATTTCCCTGCCTTCAAACATGAAACGGGAGAGCTATCGAAAAGAAACAAAAAATGTTATTTTTCTGCGGGTCTAGCTGATTTATGGCATTGATTTAGCTGTTTGCTAAAATGCTGGGAGAAATCACCCACTCTGCTCCAAACAGTACGATGAAATCTTTCAAATAATTTTAGACCAGGTAGCATATCAATGAATGCAGTGTAAATCTCCCTATGTATTACCAAAATCTCAACTCAACTTCACATGGCCATTTGCTGTTACATTAATCGAGCATATTTGCAGAACAGAATCAAGAATTTTAACAGGACAGTTTAAACCATTGTGGCAGTGCTAATTTTAGTTGTGTAGCAAAATTAAGTTATCTTTCTACTTTAATCTTTATTATTTTTCTATTTCAAATGTTCATGTGCTTTGTCAAATACTGCACATGATCATTTACAGTAATTTCTTCAAAATTCTAATCACTATTTTCTTTGGAGAAAAATCTGTCGTTCACCATTTTGTTTTTAATACTAATGCCAACTTCTTAAAAATTCACAACTGATAATAATATGTTATTATTTACTATTACAATTACTAGATTATTCTAATTTCCATTTAATATATTTAGCTCCATGAATACAGTTTTCACATTATTGATCATCATGTTGGCCTTTCTATAATCCCAATAAACCTTAGTGCATCTTTCTGTAACCATCTGTGTTGTGGTTCTCTACACTGAAACTACTTTAACCATGTACATCAACTTCCAGATTGTGGATGCGATCTTGTGCAAACATAACCCCTCAGTGAAACAAAATAAAATGGTAGAGTGTTTTGGACCTTTTTATCTGAAAGATTAATTGTGAATGTGTATAAATAGTATATCCATTTCAGCAATTGATTGTGCTTTAACCCATTGCCTCTGTTGAATTGGGCATGAGACCAGATTATCATTTTTATCTAATATGATCCAATGCTTCTTCTCCTATCTAAAATTTATAACAATAAAGAAGGAGGCCCATGCAGTTCATTGGAACCATGGTGGGCCCCATTAGTCCTATTCTCTGCCTCATTTCTCTGTACTCCTGCAACTTATTCTCTCTCAAATATGGCCATCAGTTGCACTGTGATTATTTGCTCCATTAAAATGCACTAAAGGATAACTAAGTGGAAATTGACTGGAAGAACATTTGGGTCATGTAGAAGGAGGTCGGAACACCCGATGGAAACCTAAGTTGTCACACAGAGAATGGGGAAACTTTACACCAACAGGATCATGATCCGAGTCCCTGCAATGCCCTTGTGTCATACACAATCTTACAAGCTCTTTAAAGGAAAAAATCAATTAATATAAACCCATCTAATATCATTTGCTTTGGGAACATCATGGGAATGCATTCCCATGCAAATCAACCATAATATTTTGTATGAATTGAATTGAATTGAATAAATTTATTAGCCAAGAATATATACATGCAAGGAATTTGCCTTGGTGCTGATACATTGGTTTGAGCTAGAAAACTCTCAGATAATGATATAATTACTGTAGTACTATTTTTCAAAGTTTCCATGGCTGCTCAGCCAAAACAACAATTCATTAATAGGGAGAACCTCAAAATAAATCCACTCATGCTCCTTTAGGCCAAAATGTCATTTGCTAATTAAGTTTCACTGGTACCAATACAATGATGCTACCTTTGCTGCCTTTGCTGTTCGGATCGTAATGAGTTGCTGTGCAATGACAGAAAGTACTTCAATATCAATCCGGTTGAACTCATCAAAGCAACACCAGGCTCCTGACTGAGCTAAGCCGCTGAAGAATCGTCCCATCATCTAAAGAAAAACATAAAACTTAATAAAATGAACACTTTAAAAAGTGAGCTGGGTATTCAATTAAAAAATGGCAAATAAAAAATAAATATTTTTCCAAGATAAATCTATTGCCCCAGATTGGGTAGTACTCAAGCACAATGAAACTTAAATTTCAGACAATAAGTGTCATTTGTCTTGACAGCAACCTACCGATTTTGACACATACTACTTCATAGAGACATCCCAAAGTTGTCAGCGATTCAGTGCACATCTCTGATCTGTGCTACCTAAAGCAATTTTTCCAAAATAGAACACTAATAACTAATGTGAATTTAAATATTTACTGCTCATCCTACTACAAAATATCTAGAAAATGTTACAGACAATTGTGTTCAAGTGCACCGAGTGTATTAATTGCATCAAGGGTGTACTCAACCATCATTACTCTCAGCGCACTATGAAAAATAATTACGTGAACTGTCATTTCTTCAGGAACAATGTAAAATATTAGTGACATTGAAATACATCTGTATTTTTATAAGGTTTACTTAAATCTCCTATTTCAATTCTATCTGCCTGTTCAATTCTTTATTTAGTATTCTGTACGAGTTTTTAAAAAATAGTAAAAAAACATGTATGAGCTTCTTGGTTTGCTATGATAATTCTTTAATGTGCTTGGTTGCACAGCCAGTTTGATCACATCACAAAACTGTAGGTTTGGCAGCATCTGTGCAAAGAGAAACCATGATACTGTTTTAGGTTCAGTATTCTTCTCAAGAAGGCTCTTGAATCTGAACCATTCACTTTGTTTCGCTTCCCCAAGATGCTGCCTGACCTATTGAGCATTTTCAGTATTTTGTATTTATTTCAAATTTCCAGCAAATGACATTTTTTTCTTTGCATTAGTTCACATCTACTGGGTGGCAAATGGCATTCTAATGCCCCTGTCCCACCCAAGGTTTCTGTGCGGCTTTTGTCAGTCTCCCTAATGGTCGAAAGTGGTTTCCGTTTCTTCTATGTTCCGGCGATTATTTCAAAAAATTAAAAACCGGCCGCGACTAAAAATAGGGTGCCGTTTTAAAAATCGGTAATTTTTTAGTCGAAGCCGGTTGCGATGCTAGTTGAAGGTGGTTGCTGGAGGTTGCAGGTAGTGGAAGGTAAGACCTTTTTTTCACCCAGTTTTATTCCACCAGGGAGGTCTTACCTTCCACTATCTGCAACCTCTGGCAACCACCTTCAACTAGCATCGCAACCAACTTTTTGACTAAAAAATTACCGATTTTTAAAACGGCAACCTATTTTTAGTCGCGGCCGGTTTTTAATTTTTTGAAATAATCGCCAGAACATAGAAGAAGCGGAAACCACTTTCGACCATTAGGGAGACTGAAAAAAACTCCGGGAACCGCACGAAAACCTTGGGTGGGGCGCAAAGTCTCCAGAGGTTTCCGTTCAGGTTTCCTAAGTGAGACAGGGGCATAACAGTGTGTTGTCTCACCAAACAGATGTCTGGAACTTTGTGACAAGCCTTTATCAAGGTCCCAATAAGTACCTGTGCTTTGCTGCTGATCACAAATTCTCAGCTGAGATAATTTCCATTAGAACACATTATTCTCAATATAAGGTAAACAAATCCTTTAAAAATACAGAATATCAACCTTCATATTCAATTAATTATTAGTCTTTATTGAATATTTACCCACCTTATAATCAAGCCCTTCGGAGCAATTAAAGACCACACATTGGATGGCCAGAGCCTTAGCAAGGTCTTTGGTAGTTTCCGTTTTACCAGTACCAGCTGGGCCAGCTGGAGCTCCTCCTAGATCTAACTGCAGAGCTCCCATGAGGCAGAGATAGCAACGATCCTAAAATACAAACAACATATTCAGTCACTTCTATGATTCTACTGCAAATTGTATTAAAAAAATGAGAATAAGACCATTATTATTTAATAAACAGGTTGGACAATCATTCAATTAGATGAGTTGTCAGCAGCAGAGGTAAACTAATCTTTCACACAGTTTTCTCATTTTCCCTGCTGACAGTAATCCTCTTGTTGAAAGATACTATTAACATCCGGCTAGTTTTCTCCGTCAATACCAAGAGAGTGGAAAAATAAATTATCTATCAAATCACTCCAGGCAGTGTAATTAAAATGTTTTGACTGACAGCAAAATAACAGAATAAAGCAAAATTGATAAATTTTCCAAAATTTTAGGTCTGTAGAAAATAATTAACAAATGTTCCACATAATTTTTTATCCAGTAACAGGAACAATGTTTCCCTAAACATTCAACAATATATCCTTTTTAACAACACAGATAAGGTGGTCAAAAACAAGATGGTATATTTATCATCGATACTGTTTGAATTTTCATTACAGCAGAAAAGTCCAGCCATTAATCATCCTATTATTTAAATGCTAGGTAACTATCTTCTTATCCAAATATACTTACAGTAAGCGGTGTAATGACTAGTCGAGCAGATGATCCAAGATACTCATAGCCATATGTGTAGTTAGATAAGGCCATCATTGCTACACAGTTGTCTGCATCAAGATCCCAATAATAGCGCAACTGCCTCTGCCACTCAAAGTTATTTACAGTGTCCACCTACCCACAAGAAATAATGAACATTACTTATAGAAAACAATTTCCCAGTCAAACAATTTTGTTTCATATTACTATATTAAAGATTCTACAGGTTACTGCTGTTTCTCTTTTGATTGTAAATTTTGAACTGGCATAAATGCAAATGCAGTATATGATAGTGATTATAATAGGTTACCGAACCATAAAAACATGCCTGCCGAATACTTGCCCATGATGTAACACCAACAGTGCAGAGCTCAGCAGATGTATAAATGTTTTAAGAATCAATGGACCTAATTGCTTCCCCTCACCCATTTGCTTACAATATTTTTGAAAGTATCTTTCTTAAATCTTTTCTTCTAAATCTGCTTTAAAGCCTCCATGCATTTGTGAAATCATCCAGCCTGTCACTCTATTTACATTATTCCAAATTGGAAAGTGTTTGGTATATTATATTACTGTAATTTCATTGTCATTACAATTTCTGTTTGATTTGGCACATTTATCCAATTAATTAAACTGGATTAAGTGCATTCTCATTTTATTAAAATGGTATACATTTAATCTGACAATCCCATTTTGCACTCTTTTTTAAATATGATCAATGTAGTGTGACAAACAATATCAATTTAAGTACAATGGAAAGAGAATCCATAAATTTAGTAATGTAATAAAAATAAACTGCAGATGCTGGTTTATCCAATGATAGACTCAAAATACTGGAGTAACTCAGCAGGCCAGGCAGCAACTGTAGGAAAGTTAGTTGAAATGGTTAGCAACTGGGAGATCCAGTAGGCCTTGACACTTGTGCTTTGTCAGTTAATAATTTAATGACACTGCTTGGAGTAACTTTGATGAGGAAGGCTGTCAGAAGATGTAGCAGGATATAGATCAGCTGCTAAAATGGGCGGAGAAATGGAGTTTAATCCGTGTACGTGTTAGGTGTTGCATTTTAGGAGGTTGAATGTTATGGGCCTGTCCCACTTACTCGATTTTTTCGGCGACTTGCCGGCACCCGTCATAATCGCAGCAGGTCACCGAAAATGTTCAACATGTTGGAAATCCAGCGGTGACCAGAACAAGGTACGACTCTTTGGGCGACTACTCACGACCAAACAGGCTTCACCAGGGTGTCGCCTGTAAGGTCATGAGTAGTCTCCTCAGTCGCCCAAAAAGTCATTGCGTCTTTCTGGTTGCCACTGAATTTTCAACGTTGACATTTTTGGCAACCTGCAATGACCTATGACGGGTGCCGGCAGTCGCCGAAAAAGTCACGTAAGTGGGACAGGCCCATAAGGATACAGTTAATGGCAAGACCCTAAACAGCATTAATATGTAATGCTTTCTTGGCATCCAATTTCATAGCTCACTGATGGTGGCAGCACAAGCAGGTAGGGTGGTAAATCATGCATATGCTTGTCTTCATTGGTAAAGGCATTGAATATGAGTCAGGAAGTAATGATGTAGGACTATAGGACTCTGGTTAGGCCATATTTGAAGTATTGCATGCAGTTTTGGTCGCCCCATTACAGGAAAAATGTGAAGGCTTTGGAGTGGGTGCAGAGGAGGTTTACCAGAATGCTGCCTGTATTAGAGGGTTTCTGTTGCAGGGAGAGGGAGGATAAACTTGGACTGGAACGTTGGAGGTTGAGGAGAGATTTGACAGAAGTATATACAATTATGAGAGGCATGGATAGGGTAGACAGTCAGAACTTTTTTCCCAGGGTTGAAATGTCCAGTTCTAGATGGCATAACTATAATGAGGGGGAATGTTTAATGGAGATTTGCAGAGCAAGATTTTTTACAGAAAGTTGTGGAGGCATGGAAAGCATTGCCAGAGGTGGAGGCAGATATGATAGTGGTGTTTAAGAATCATTTTGATAGGCACATGGAAGTGCAGGGAATAGAGGGATATGGATCATGTACAGACAAATGAGATCAGTTTAACGACATCATTTCCAGCACAAATATTGTGGGTTCAAGGGCCCATTCCTTTTGTTGCACTGTTTTATGTTCTATCATGGGAAGGACAAATAACCCATTGTTCCTACTCCACCATTAAATAAGATTGTGGCTGGTGGGGGAGATACAATTCTTTATTTCTCTTAGTTATGTAAACCATTATTTTGCCATAGATCAAATATGCTCAGGTCCATAATTTGGGCTGTTTTCACCTATCTCCCTGAGCTAACCTGCTCAGTATTTCCTGCTCCTCTGCATGTTGCAGCTTTTACATTCATGCTATCTGTCTGACTGCCTTAATAAATCCATATGTCATATTACTTTATCAACATGTTTTCCTAATGTAACCTCAACCTTATCCAACTAGACTCAAAATGTAAACTGTTCATCTTTACATAGATGGTTTAGTTTAGTTTAGTTTAGTTTATGGTCACTTTTACTGAGGTACAGTGAAAAGCTTGTTGTTGCGTGCTAACCAGTGGTAACAGATGGTGCATGGCCTACCGACCTTTGTTTTCTATTTTTATTTCAGACTGTCACCATCTGCAGTTATTTGATTTTCACTAATGTTAGATCCAACCTGCTCATGTATTTCTGTAAAATGACTCTATCATCCCACTGTTCAATGCAAGTATGTCCATCCTTCATATCCTGTTATAGCATGAGGTCACTACTTTGGTGCTCCATCTCTCTTACAATAAAGACTAACATTTGGCTATCCATCACCTTTTGCATTTAATATACCAAAGGTCTATAGAGGAACCTAGCAATTTTGAGTCTCTCTACATTTGAACAATATTATGCTTTTCATTCTTTGTACTGAAGAAAACAAGCTTGGATGTCCCAAAATTATTGTCAAATTGCCCAATTTTTGCTCCCTCGCATCCGTTTAGCTCAAACACAAGGCATCATGCTTGACAAGATAGATTGACAGACAAAATTGCAAACAAGGATTTTGGCTACTGCCAGAGCCAATGAAAAGTCAAGAAGATTGTTCAGCTGCCCTACTGTCAACGGACAATAAGTCCTCTTACAGTTTAAAGTACCTTTTCTTTAACTAGTTCAGTAACAATGTCTCTTGCGTGAACATCAATGGTTATGAGAGCAGTCACAATGCTCCGGTGAAGAAATAACAGCTTGCCTCGAACCAACGCAGCCAGAGAATTTAGTTTCTATGAAGAGAAATAACACAATTATTAGTTTGCCATTATGAGCAAAATCACATTGCTACAAAATAGCTGATACCCTTAATTCTATCACATCCTTAACAACTATTCAGAAGAAATAAACATAAACAAAACTATAAACAAAAGGATTCTTTGAATTTATTCAAGTTTGCAAAAATACTTTTTACTTAAGAATATAAAAGCAATTCTAATTTCCATTATTAATTTCCATTAATTTCCATTATGTGTCAAAAAGACACAACAGAGGATGTACTTCCTGCAGCAGCTGAGGAAGCAATCTACCACAGGCAATGATGGTCCAATTCAGGAGGAGGAGGAACCATCTTGGTGAACGGCTGCTAGCCAGCAGCCGTCCGTTTTAAATTCGTTTTTTTTATAGTTTTTAGTGAGTCCTGTTTTTTTGTTTGTAGGGGATATGGTCTTTTAATGTGGGGGGGTAGGTCTAACTTTATTTCTAGGTCCCTACCTGGTCGGTGTGGCAGCCTTTTCTCCGGGCTGCCCGTCGACCCGTCCTCGTGGCCTACCTGCGGGCCTGGAGCGCCGTTTCCTGGCGGGGACCGCCCAGCACCTCGGCCTCGGCGGCGGCACAGCGTTGGAGCGCTGGAGCGGAGCGGAGTGGAGCGGGCGATGCCTTGCCTGGGTCGCCGCACTGGAGCTCTGGCGAGCTGGACCGCCGAGAGCAACATCTCCGGGCTGCAGGTCTGCGGAGCGGAGAGGCGGCGGTGCGGAGAGGCGGCGCCGACTTTTTCATCGGTAGCCTGGAAGCTCCAAACCGGCGCGGCCTTGTCGGCTTCGGCAGCCGCGGGCTCCAACCAAGAAGCGGCCGTTCCAGGTGGCCCATCCGCCGAAAGGACTCTCCCGACGCCGGGGCAAGACCACCCGGTGAGAACGACCAGGGACATCGGGCCTCCGTAGAGGCAATTGCGGTGGCCTCAATAGGCCTGACTTTGGGGTGAACATGGGGTGGGGACTGGACATTGTGCCTTCCTCCACAGTGCTATCCTGTAGGTCTGTGTCCAAGATGGCTGCCGTGAAGGGAGAGTGGACGCTGGCGCGCTTTGGCTGCCGCTGCTCTCTCTTCACACTGTGTTTTTGATTTTCTGTTTTTGGATTGAATTCTGTTTTTAATTTGTGTCTCTGTGATGTCTTTTTTACCTGTTCTATTCCGATTATATGTTTTTATTCGGATTACTATGTAAGGTGTCCTTGAGATGTCTGAAAGGCGCCCATTAAATAAAATTTATTATTATTATTATTAATTCTATAGGGCTATCATAGAGTCTGTCCTCACCTTCTCCATCATGGTCTGGTTTGGCTCAGCCACCAAGCACGACACCCGGAGACTGCAGCGGATCGTCCGATCAGCTGAGAAGGTTATTGGCTGCAACCTTCCCTCCATTGACAAACTGTACACTGCAAGGGCCAGGAAGTGAGAGGGTGAGATCATCTCTGACCCCTCTCACCCTGGCCACAACCTCTTTGAATCACTTCCCTCTGGAAGGCGACTCCTGACTGTCAAAGCTGCCACAGCCAGACTTTAAAACAGCTTTTTTCCACTAGTTGTAGCTCTTTTCAATAACCAAAAATCGGTAGACTCCTTTTTACCTGGTATTTAATTTAATTCACATGTTTAATCAACAATGTTTTATTATTAATGTTTAATGTTTTATGTATCATTCTTAACTGTCACTGTATGTCATGTTGTCACTTGCGGGCAGAGCACCAAGGCCAATTCCTTGTATGTGAATACTTGGCCAATAAATGTATTCTTCTTATTCTTATTATTCTTATTAACATTTCAAGGCCTCGGAAATTGAAATAATTTTAACTAAAGAAGTGAGGAATGTAACCAAAGATAAACACAAAATGCTGGAGTAACTCAGCGGTTCAGGCAGCATCTCTAGAGAAAATGGACATGTAAAGTTACTGGTCGGGACCCTTCTTTCAAGACCGAACAAGGGTCCCGACCCGAAGCGCCACTTGTCCATTTTCTTCAGAATGGCTGAGTTACTCCAGCATTTTGTGTCTTTCTTTGGTATAATCCAGCATCTACAGTTCCTTTTTATTACATTGAGAAGTGTAATTCTTTTGTAAATGCATTTTGACCCAACACTTTTCAAGTAATTATGCTCATATTGACTAACATAAAAATTGTAAACTACATTAAGGTTACCTCAAAGTTGGTCTTTTCAAACTCAATCATCGTTGTAATATGATCATGGTCATCGCCCTCTAGACAGTGATGCAAATCACGACACCACATTAGTTGTGAGATGGTCAATATAACCTGTTATGATGGAAACAAAGTTAAAAGATATGAAAAGTACTGATTGTCTCTGCATTACACACATTTATAGCAAGAAGAGCTCTGAAGGCAAGCAAAGTGTTAGAATCACAACATGCTAAAATCTTCAATTTTTGTCCTTTTCCTGCTCAAAAACATCTAAATCGATTTAGTGCTGTCCGGTTGTAATGTAGGCATTGATTCTCAAATTTGAGTTTGACTGCAATTTGGAGAATATTTCTCAAACAACAGGAAAACATGCAAATGTGTGCAACTAACCTGTATTCTGTTGTAATGAGGAAAATTGGAAGGATCAGCATAACGAAAAATCAACCACAAGGTTTCGAGAGAGAAACCTTCATCTTCTCTTTACTAGCTTTCACTCCTCCATCCATCAGTCGGAAGAAGGATCCCGACCCGAAACTTCAGCTGCCCATAACCCTTCATAAATGCTGCCTAACCTGTTAAGTTCCTACAGCACTTTTTTGTATCGTTTAAACAAAGCCAAACTTGAGCAATGTGATACATTTATTGCTCAATATTGCTCTGAAAAGCTCTGTTCCTTTTCAAGAAAGCTTTCAAAGTCCTGACATTCTAAGCTGGCATACATTATTAAGTTCTAAAGACAAATAAAAGTGTAGCCTTGAGAAGCTAGAGACAAGTCAATTAAACTTCTGAACTTTACTAATTTTTGCAAGTTATGTCCATGGAAAGAAAAAGCAGTGAATAATATATATTATCTTCTAAAACGCACAAAAACAAAAATATTCACTGTCATTTGGCAGCCTATCAAGTAGCTGTTATAGCTTTACACTGTGGACACCTGGACCTAAATGTTGAAAAAGCTGCATGCACTGTGACATGTGGAAAAAATGATCACTGTGAAAATAACAAGAGCTATATTATACTAGAGAAACATTTAACATGAGCTACCACCTTTCTACAAAGTAAGTTAAAGGAAATAAATTATTTTATACCTGAGAAGGGTGTCCAGACACCACCCACTCCACTCTGGGTTGAGTTTGATAATCAGCGATTGCAGCTTTGCACATACGACGAAGTGATGTGAACATAGCTTCTTCTACTTTTCCAAGCCAATCTTCTACATTGCCTCTGGCCTTAAGTCCTTTCCCCAAACTAACCTACAGGGCAGAACAAAATGTTATTTTGGGTAATCACTAGTCATTTTAGCACGCTTTGATAGGGAGAACACTGATGTGCCTTCCCGAGCCCCCATTCGCCGTGATGGCATTTCAGTCACAGTCACAGAGGCCAACGTCAGAAGATCCTTCAGAGGGGTGAACCCTCGGAAAGCGCCTGGACCTGATGGTATACCCGGTCGTGATCTCACAACCTGTGCAGACCAACTGGCTGGAGTTTTTATGGACATTTTCAACCTCACTTCTGATGTCTGAGGTTCCCACCTGCTTTAAAAGGGCATCAATAATACCGGTGCACAAGAAGAGCAAGGTGACGGGCCTCAACGACAATCAACCAGTGGCACTAACGTCTGTGGTGATGAGGTGCTTTAAGAGGTTGATTATGGCGCATATCAACTCCTACCTCGACAAGAACCTCGCTTACCGCCACAACAGGTCAACAGTGGATGCAATCTCACTGGTTCTCCACTCTGCTCTGGACAACAAAAACTCGTATGTCAGACTGTTGTTCATAGATCACAGCTCGGCATTTAATACCATCATCTCCTCCATGCTGGTTACCAAGCTCACGGATCTGGGTCTCTGCGCATCCCTCTGCAATTGGATCCTCGACTTCCTCATCCACAGACCTCAGTCTGTCCATATTGGTGGAAACGTGTCATCCTCGATAACAATCAGCATGGGAGCACCTCAAGGCTGTGTGCTCAGCCCTCTGCTGTACTCACTCTATACTCACGATTGTGTAGCTGGACATAATGCGAACTCCATCATCAAGTTCGCCAACGACACCACTGTTGTGGGACGAATCACTGATGGTGATGAGTCAGAGTATGCAAGTGAGATCGACCGATTGACCAAATGTTGCCAGCACAACAACCTGGCTCTCAACACCAGCAAAAACAAGCAACTGATTGTGGACTTTGGAAGAGGTAGGATAGGGACCCACAATCCCGTTTATATCAATGGGATGATGGTGGAAAGGGTCAAAAGCTTCAAATTCCTGGGCGCGCATATTTCCGAAGATCTTTCCTGGTCCAAGCACACTGTTGCAATTATAAAGAAGGCACATCAGCGCCTTTACTTCCTGAGAAGATTACAGAGAGTCGGTATGTCGAGGAGGACTCTCTCGAACTTCTACAGGTGCACAGTAGAGAGCATACTGACAAGCTGCATCGGGGCTTGGTTCGGCAAATTGAACGTCCAGGAGAGGAAATAAATGCAGAAAGTTTTGGCCACTGCCCAGTTCATCATCGGCTCTGACCTCCCCACCATCAAAAGGATCTATCGCAGTCAATGCCTCAAAAAGGCTGTCAACATCATCAAAGACCCACACCATCCTGACCACACACTCATCTCTCCATTGCCATCGGGAAGAAGGTACAGGAACTTGAAATCTGGAACATCCTGGTTCAGGAACAGCTACTTCCCCACAGCCATCAGGTTATTAAACACAACATCAAACAAGCTCTGAACAATAACAGCCTATTATTACTATTGCACTTTATCTGTTTATTTATTGTGTATATATATATATATGGTCTATGGTATATAGACACACTGAACTTTTATCTCCTGTTCTGTATTAAGTTTACATATTCTGTTGTGCTGCAGCAAGCAAGAATTTCATTGTCCTATCTGGGATACATGACAATAAAGCTCTCTTGACACACCAGTTAGGACCCTTTTCAAAGAAATTCAAAATGAATAATACCTGATATATTATGCATTCTAAATCATTTCAACCAATCATGCTTTTCAGTGGCTTTATCAGTTTTGAATTTGATTTTCTTAGATACTGTTTATTTATTTACTTCTATTTTAAACCTCCCACGATACGTAGTATTACCCTGCAGAAGAGGGTAGCTCTGAAATGGGTCTCTGTAATATGTTGAACCATCAGACATGCCTAACTTCCTGCATCTCCATTCCTTCCTGATAGCATAAATGAGAATGAAGATTACACATATAATGAATCAAATATCAACCTCATTCTTTATCATATGTTGGCAACAGAAGACTTGTTACAAATAAGAATTTAAGGCAAATTTACAACCTTGTTAAAAGCCAATTAATAAAATATCTCTCAGTGCCAACTATCTATCATATATCATATATCATATCCATCTATCATATATCATATCATATATCTATTAAAACTCTGTGTGTGTGTGGGTGTACAGCATTTTACATTTGAAACGTATCTCCTCGAAAACCAGACGCAAAAACGCGGAGATTTTTACAATTTCGGTAGGGATTTAACTTACGATCGCATAAATGCACTCCTCTCTAAATTCGGTCAATTATTTCCCCAGATTTTTAATTAAATTGTTCACAAAACTCACTTTTTAAAATATAATCGCCACTTGCCGAGATCAGTAGAAGAAAGATCCTATAGCGGAACGTAGCTGTAGAATATTTGTTCTGCGGAACTTTCTCGATCTTTCTGCCCCTTTAATCCACAGCAGCGGGGGGGGGGGGGGGGGGGGGGGGGCAGGAGCCAGGTGTGCCTTGATTGGTGGACATGTAGCCATTGTGTGTGTGTGTGTGTGTGTGTGTGTGTGTGTGTGTGTGTGTGTGTGTGTGTGTGTGTGTGTGTGTGTGTGTGTGTGTGTGTGTGTGTGCGTGTGTGTGTGTCATTTTGCCTTTGAAACGTGTCTCCTCGAAAACCAGATGTCGAAACGGGGAGATTTTTACATATTTGAGTAGAGACTTTCCTTGTGATTTTAGAAATCCACTCCTCTGTACATTTGGTACATTCTTTAGCTGACTCTTTTATTAAAATTGGCTACCAATCTGACCTTTTTTTAAAAATATGACCGCTGCCCAGCTGCTGACGTTACAATAACAGTGAAATGTTTACATCTTCTGGTAGAAATTTTCCTTATGATTTCAAAAATCCAATCCTCTATAAATTTGATCAATTATTTCCTGAGATATTTACTAAAATTTATAACCAAACTGATTGATTTTTTTAATATTAAGGTTGCTCAGCTGCTGACCTCACAATGCCTTTGCACCTGGCCCAACTGCCTCCTGGCCCCGCCCGGCCCCGCCCACCCGCCTGCCTCCTGGCCCCGCCTCCCCAGTTGTTGATTCCATTGTTTTTCATTGAATTGAATTTTATTATTTCTCACATAACACCACTAATTCTTAACATTACGTTTAATTTCAAAGACAGTTTAAAAAAAAATAATTTGCTGTCTTCATTGACAGCTTAGATCGGACCCGCTGTGTATATGTGGGGGAGGAGGGGGTGGTTAGTGTGTGTGTGACGCGGCAGGCTCCTCCCCTGAATTCCATAGAGCTACCGACAGCTATAGTGCATGAGACGCGCACGCTTTATTTCCAGAACATTCTGAATGCGTGACACACGGTTGCATTTCGCTCTCTGTCTCTCCCCCTCTCTCCCCTCTCTCAGTCTCTCCCCCCCCCCTCTCTCTACCTCCCCCTCCCCTCTCTCTCCCCCTCCCGCTCTCTCTTCCCCTTCCTCTCCCCCACCCCCTTGGCCTCCCCCACCCTCCCTCTCCTAAACCCCCTTCCCCCTCTACCCTATCCCCTTCTCTCCACCCCATCCCCTCCCCACCCTCCCCCTCTCCCCCTCCCTCCCCCCACTCCCCCCTTCCATTCCCCCCCTCTCAGCCCCCCTCTCTCCCTCTCCCCCTCTCTCTACCCTCCCTCTCCTCCTCCCCTCCACCCCCCCTCCCTCTGTCTCTTGCCCTTCTGTCTCTGTCTCTCTCTGTCTCTCCCCATTCTTTCTCTGCCCTCACTCTCTACCCCCCCCCCCCCCCCCCTCCCTCTCTAGATGCACCTGCGAGTTGGGGGCTATGCGTCAGTGGATAGGGCAGTTATGGGGTAAAAGGAGCAAATTAATAATATTAATATAATATCAAGGGGGGTTGTTAGTGTGTGTGTGGTTAGTGTGTGTGACGCCACATCCTGCCCCCTCCCCGCAAACGCGCGTTGAGGGAACAGACCCAATGGGTCAGCACTTGGTCTAGTTATTAATAAAAGCGTCCTTACTTTTTCTCCTTCTGGAGAGATCATGGCCAAGACATCATTGGTGTACAACTTCTCAGGTTCTCCCTCAGCTGTTTTTTCCTCACCCTGGGTAGCTAGTGCAAACTCTAATCTTGAAATCGCATCGAAACACTTGCGCAGATGTGGCTGGACTGCTTGTGGGTTGCGAGTTTGTGCTAGAATCTCCAGTAGCTCGTCATTGGACAGAAAGTAAAACCTATGATCCAGATTCGAACAAGAATGACCAGATATTAATACCCCTTGAGCTCAATACCAAAAGCACATTTTGTAAAATAATTTTAAAACGATCGTTAAAAAGGGACAAAGGCAGTTGAGGGACAGTGAGAGGACCAGCAGACTGATGATAGATAATTACATAATTTACATATGAAAGAGAGGCATTTTTTGTTTTAGAAATTATAGATCTATTGGCTTGACTTCAATCATTAAAAAAACCCCAAATGATTTGTTGATTTGAAAAAAATCAAGTAAGGGTTGAATGTAAAAGTAACTTCTTTGTCTCGGAATTGTAATGAATATAGCCACCCAAAGCACAATACTGAACTGCAAAATTACAGTTATAAGCACACAGAGAGGAAAAATGGAATCTGAACAAAAATAAGATTAAAGGGATAAGTTTTGAAGAGGTTTTTATTAGGAAGAGGAAAAGACAAAAGCAGCAATAGGTTATATTGTGAAACAGCTGCCAACATGAGTTCCAGCTGGTGTGAAGTTTTCAGGTAAAGCAGGGCAGATGCTGGTACAGCAATGTGTTTATATTAGCGAATACAGTGGTGGAAGGGAAACTAAATACCTTCTATTAAACTCATGTCCAGGTGATCATGTCTTCCTCAGCAGTCCTGTGAAGTCAATTACTTATTTCCTATTTCCACTTTAGGTCTGTGGGTTATAAGGTGACTGCTGAATCCAAGCTAACATACAGAGACAATGCCATGAATGGGCCAGGTGGTGCATGCCAGGAGAGATAGGCAATTATCTGAACTGACGTAATTTCCTTCTGCTGCTCTACCTGGACTCCATTCGGAGATAATTGTCTTCCTGGATGCTTCTCGACCAAAGGTTCAATGGTTTGTGATCAACATTTTTTAAGGAGGCTTTGAGGATGTTCTTAAAGCGTTTGCCCTGCCATCCTTCATATTATTTGTCATCACAAAACTCAGACTACAGTGCATTTTTTGCAAGTTATGTGAATAATGTGCACCGTCCATCTGGTTGAATGCGATCAGAGTCTTAATATTAAGAATATTGGCTTGGGAGAGGATGCTGACATTGTAGATTTGGATGACATTGGAGACATCTCCATTGCTTTAAGTTTAAGGTACCTACTGCAAGTTTGTTCATATTGATGATCAATATCACAGGGTGGGACCATAGGCATAGTGTCAGTTTTTAAATTTGAACATCAAACACACGTTACAGCAGGTGGCAAATTACTCGCACTTTGGAGGCAGTGAGGGTTTTCAGCATTGATCTGTGCCATAACTGTATTACGGTTCCGAAGGTAACAATGCATAAGGCAAAGTAAGTGGCTTTTAAGAACACCCATTGTCATGTAGCTGACCAAAAGAAAAACTACTGCAGGACTGCCCAATGAACCAGAAAAAGTGTAGAACGTGTTTAACAAATTAACAATTAATGACGGGGGAAGTAGGAAACAAAAACAAGTGTATATAAACAACAGGCAGCAGAGGAAATTCAATAGGTTAAAAGGAGTCCTGTTGTTTTCATCCCCTGACTGGTTGTAATTAATGATGATAAGAAATAAAGTACCCCATCGTCAACATTTTGCAACAGATTAATTCATATTTCTTCCAGAATAATCCTTTTTTGTTTTCTGGCAGAAATCAATTATAATACATTCAAGAGGTAAAATAAGGACACCCACCTGGGGAAGATGACTCGTTTCGATTCCAGGTAGGCTTCCAGACACTTTAGAATCTGCTCTAATAATGCATTGTTACTCTGGAAAGCTTCCAAAATGCCTATTAAAGAAATAATGAATGATATAATAATGTCTCACATGGTAAATATATATAATTTGGCAACAAGAACAGAAACCTGGAGGTTCTAGGATCACTTGAACAAACCTAACAGCATCAGAGGAGAGGACAGATATGCATGTATAACATGTAGATGTCTCTGTGTGCTGTCCAACCAGGTAAAATTCAGTTGCACATCATCACATTATGTTAGTCCCCATAGCTTTCTGCATATTGTAAAATAAAACAATAAAGCAGTAGGAACACCACATCATACAGTATTGAACACTGCAGAATAGATTCAGCAGCCTTGCAAATAAGGAGAGTGGTAATTAAAGGATACTTGGAGAACCACAAACATATGAGACCAGCCCCCGCCTCCCCTTCCCCGCATGTATTTCCTGCAAAATGATAATTCACCATATATTTCTATTAATTAAATTTTGATGCCTCATTAAGAATTCAACAGATGCAAAAGATATCTGAATTAATGCAATGCATTAGGTAGGTTCTTATTTTATATAGTTTATGATTATATTGTATTCCTGATTTCTGCCATTATTAGCAATTACTTGGCAAATAGATATTGATCCCTGGAAAATTGGATTATCTCTAGTCACCTGCCTGCTGTATGAATGTGTGGCAAGGGAATTCCCTGGATTGGATGAAAGGTTACTGTAGCAGGCAAAGTTCCAAGTTTGCTTCTGGGTCCAGGGCTAACAAACAATCTTATAATGCTTCATTCCATCACCCTATCACCCACCAAATGCCCAGGAGACTGTACATTTTCTTCTCTAGACTTACAAAGCTCTCACTCATTTAATGTTCAGCAATCATGTGCTCCCCTTCCATTCTCAAATAGCAGAGTCTCGGTGTTTACTTTCCTAATGTTTAAATCATCTCTCAACCATAGTTAATGAATCATTCTCTCACTTTTGACACTCAGCAACTGATCACTTATATTCATCTATTCCCACCCTTTCCAATTTAATTCACTCACATACTACATATTCATTAAATGCCACTCAAGCTCATACATTCAATCATTATTTTGCCTTCAATGCCAAATATGAAGTGAGCAAATTATTTTGCTTTGTTGTCCCCTCTTGAGGATGATGAAGACAGGTGATGATAATTCCAATGGCTAACACCATTAAGAAGATGGCTGTTCTGCTGTACCACAATACAGCAGGCTTACGTGGATGTTGTAGGTAAATGGAAATACTCATGATGATCGGGAGATGGGAACTCCCACACAAGAATTACTGAAGAATGTCAAATATCCAAAAGAACATAAAATTTGCTCAGTTGTAACAAAATCTCCACAATTGTTAGTTAAGGATCTGAAAAATATTAGATGCTTTGAGATATAAGGAAGTGCAGATGCTAGTTTATACAATAAAAGTGGATTCATATTGTATTTATCTATCATTCTATTTATTTGTCTGTTTATTTATTAACTTATTTATTATCCCTTTGCCGTCTCTTCCTGCCTCAACATTTCTTCTAGCTGTCTCCCGCACCCACCCCATCACAATCATCTGAGGAAGGGTCATGACCCGAAATGTCACCGATCTATGTTCTCCAGATATGCTGGCTGATCCGCTGAGTTACTCCAGAGATTTGTATCTTTTAAAATATTTGTTGCTTTCTCTACAACCACAAATGCGACAAGCTCCCCACAACTTGGATCCCATGACCCATATGACATAGGAGCAGAATTAGACCATTCGGCGCATTGAGTCTGTTCCACTATTCGATCATAGCTGATCTATTTTTCCCTCTCAAATCCATACTCCTGCAAAGCCCTCTATGACAATGAATTTGAGGTATTCATCACCTTCTGGCTAAAGAAATTCTTCCTCATCTATCTATACTATTACTAAACTGTCATCCTGACCACTTCCGGTCTGCGTTGGAATTAAATTTGCACAAAACTGATCCCTCATAGCTCTACGATTTTTCGCCACCTTACTCACCATTCTCCTCTGCTGCATAGTACAAACGTTATGAAGGTTTAAAAATCGTAAAAAATTCTGGAACACGCTGTCAATAACGTGGTGAGGAGAATAAAAAGCTGAAGGGGTGCAGTGTATTGAGCTGCTCACGGTGAGTCAGCAGCTCGTGGGCTGCTTCTGCGGTGACCAGCACGACCGGCCGGAAACTGATAAGTTGAACGGGAAGCCTCTGAGTGAAGCCGGAGTGGGACCGGGATCTGCTGCATGAGGCCGAAAGCTGAAGGTGCGGGGTGAGCAGAGTGCGAGCCCACCCTCTCACCATTATAAAGATATGTCCTTTTATTCTGAGGCTGTGCTCTCTGGTCCTAGTTCCACTATTGGAAACATCTTCTGCACATCCACTCAATCTAGGCCTTTCATTATTCGGCAGGTTTCAATGAGATCCCCCCCTCATCCTGCTGAACTCCATTGAGTACAGGCCAGCACATTTTCCCTCAAATATGGGGCCCATAACTACTCATATTATTCCAAATGTGACCTGACCAGTGCCTTATAAAGACTCAGCATTACGTCCTTCCTTTTATATTCTAATCCTCTCATAATGAATGCTAGCATTGCATTTGCCTTCCTTACTGCCGACTCAACCTTCAAATGACCACACACATGTGTATCTCAGAGGTTAAAATGTCATTTTATGAAATACTGTAATGAGAAAACAACCTCACTCCACCACCTCCAGTTTAAATTCCATTTGGAATATTTTGGAGGACCAAGAAACCAAGAACCAAGAACGGATTGTTACTTTCGGTAATGTCAAATTTGAAGATATGTACAGGTTAGAATATGGGAATATGGGACAGCCTATGTTATTCTAATCATTTGGCCAGTCGCCATAAAGTAAACAATAGAGGGAGTAAACATTTTTTTAAATAAGTATAAAGCAAAGTATTGCAGATGAAAACGATGTTCCCGATGTTGGGGAAGTCCAGTAATGTTGGAGATTGTTCCCGATGTTGGGGATGTCCAGGACAAGGGGTCACAGCTTAAGGATAGAGGGGAAATCCTTTAGGACCGAGATGAGAAAAACATTTTTCACACAGAGAGTGGTGAATCTCTGGAACTCTCTGCCACAGAAGGTAGTTGAGGCCAGTTAATTGGCTATATTTAAGAGGGAGTTAGATGTGGCCCTTGTGTCTAAAGGGATCAGGGAGTATGGAGAGAAGGCAGGTACGGGATACTGAGTTGGATGATCAGCCATGATCATATTGAATGGCGGTGCAGGCTCGAAGGGCCGAATGGCCTATTCCTGCACCTATTTTCTATGTTTCTATGTTTCTAAAACAGAAAACGCTGATAATACAGCAGTTCAGACATAAATTAAAGGTCAACAGCATAAAGCATTTTTCTCTCTCCACTGATATTGCCTGACCCACTGTGTGTCTGCAACATTTGGGGTATTTTTTGAATTAGACTGAATGTAGATTTTTAGGAATATGTTGTCTGTATAACAGCCGATATCTCGGAATAAACTACAAAAAAATTTGAAAAACATAAATCATTGACAAACAAAGTAAATAGTTCAGTTGGCCAGTTCAGTTGACCAAACAAAACCCACATTTTAGACTGAAATATATTAATTTGAAAAAGAAAAATACCTCATTCGGTATATATTAAAAAATACATTTTAGGAAAGCTGGTAATGTTTTGAGATTTACATACCAGGGTGAGTAGCTGCCCTCAGAGCATTGGGTAGGCGGTTTACTCTTCTCATGATTTCCTTCCAGGATTTATCCACTTGAGTGAACATCCTGGCCTCTGCTGGCAGCTGCCGTTGAATGTCTGGAGCAGAGAAAATACTTTCCAGGTATAACCAGTTTCGTTGACATGTCATCCATTGGTCCTGTAATGCAGTACAAAAAATGACGTTATTCATTTTTTGCAAACTGGCATCATCCAACAAATACTCAGACTGGCAACTTAGAAAGACCTTTACAACATGAGCCAGCCAATGCACAGAGAATAATTCTGTTTTGTAACAAATCTGTTGAAAAATAACTTTTTATTTGAATTAATCAAGTATTTAATTTCAAATGACAAATACAAATGAAAGATTTTAATTTTTGGCAGCAACAGAAGGTGACATATCCCTGGAAAGAAAGATTAAGAAAATAGTATTTGGGAATCTCTTTCTCAAGTCGAGAACAATCAGCCTTGAAGAATAGGTTGCTCAGATAAACCATTTACAGTGTGGCCTGGTTTCTAAAATGTGTACAGTAAGGAAAAATCTTTCTGATGCTTCAATTCCTGGCTAATGCCCCTTTCAAATTGATTGATATCTCAGTCACTGACCTTCTATGGCTATGGTTTATAGTCTTTGACTGGTAACATTAGGCTCTCAATCAGCTTGTTACATAAAAACTACAACAGCTTTTTTTCTAATCATATAAGGGTGCAAAATATGATAGTACTGTATTTGCTTTTGTTCAGTCACTACACCTCAACCATAGCAAATATCATGGAGATCACTTCTCGTTTTGGAACGTTGCTGATTTAAATTCTTCCCAAGTGACACTTACAAACACAATTTACATTACAATGGCCTATTGTACCAACTGTTGCAACAAATGTTAATTGTGATAAGGTTAATGTGGAGCATGATCTCTTCACTTTTCAATTTACTGAGTTCTCCCTTCTCTCGCCAGTGAAATTGAAAAAGATGGAGAGTAATGACCATACAGAAAGTTTGTTAACTTGCTGAATCTGTAGCCTCATGATTAATCTGATAAAAGTTCCTTTTTAGGATAATAATATTAGGATTTTCACTTCAGGTTACTCAACATGTGTGATGTAAACCTCACAATGTGGCTACAATTGCATTAACTACCTATCCAGTCATAACCAGAAAAAAGCAAATATTCCGCTAGTTTTCTTGTATTGTTATCTCTGGTGCCCATATCTGTCGCCTCAGAATCAGCAACAACTACAACGCTGTGACCATTTGCACGCATATGCTAGTGACATCGAGTTCCATCTCAGCTTTATCTTTCTTGACATTAATTCGTCCCTAAATTAATGACAACTTGTTAAGATCTGCATGAGCTATTTCTGTGCTGCTGTATGTTCGTGCCGACATTAACTTTAGATTTTGCTGATATAACATTGTGCTGGGTAGTCTCATTTTATTTTCCATAAACTTAAGTTTATTCAAAACTCTATCGAGCATTTCATAGCTCACAGCTAGTTTTGCTTAGCCATCAGGTCTGTTTGTCAACATAATGTGGCTCACAGTTTAGAAATGCTTTAATGTTAATATTCTCATTCTTCTAAAAATCTCTCCAGTGCCTCACCTCTCTCATCTACTTCAACCCTGCAACCCTCTCATATTAATAATTATGGGCCCTTGGTCAGCCCCAAATTTTAATTGTTTCGCCACAGACAGCCTTGCCTTGAATTGCCAAGGTCCTAAATCTTATCTAACTCTTCTAAAGTTTCTTCCCTAAATCTTTCTTGTTCTCTGTCTTTCTTTCCTCCTTGGAAGGACCATTAAAAAAAACTATTGATTACGTTTTTTTGGTCATTTGCCATACTATATAATTAAATAGCATTGGATACAATTTAGTTTAATAGCATTCCGGTGGTTAAGGTGCTTTATTCAAGCAAATCGTTTTTGTTGGAATGCAGAGCAGATTGCTCTGGATGTACAAAATCAGATTGCTCTGCAATCCAAAATGGAGAAAGGCCAACTGGTCAATTCATTCCATAGCGGGTCTATGCAAGTGCAATCAAGCTATTCTCAGGCATCTGCTCTCTCCCCATAGTTCTGGCAGGAAATTAAAGGAAGCTATGTTGTCCTTTATTGGCCCGAGCTTACTTTGAAAGATACTTATTGCTGAATAAAATAGTAAAGTATGTCAAATCATTTAGACCCATTCTGTTTGGCAAATAAAAAAGGAAATGTTGTTTGTCCCTAATATTATATCTCTACAGAATAGAGAAATGGTGACATAAATGATCATGGAAAATGTGGCTTATTGAAGAATAAAGCATTATTTTAAATTTAGTCAGTAATTTAGATAATTTCATTAATATTTTCAATGTACAATTAAACATTTTACAAAACTGCAGATGCATTTTATAATAATTTTAAACCAATTTTCACCCATATGCCAATTTTAAATCATACTAGACAAAGTGCAGACCTGTTGGGTCTCTTCCCCTAGCGCGCAGTTGCTAGGGGAGGGGGGCGGCCTGAGGTGTCACACACACACTAACCAACCTCTCACACACACTAACCACCCCTCTCGCACACACTAACCACCCCCATTGTTATTATATTAATATTATTAATTCACTCATTTTACCCCATGCCCTGCCCTACCCACTCACACATAGCCCCCAATTCGCAGGCACGGAGGGGGATACGGAGGCACAGAGAAGGACAGAGGCACAGAGAGGGAGACACGGAGGCACAGCGAGGGACACGGAGGCACAGAGAGGGACACGGAGGCACACAGAGAGGGACACAGAGGCACACAGAGAGGGACACGGAGGCACACAGAGAGGGACACGGAGGCACACAGAGAGGACACGGAGGCACACAGAGAGGACACGGAGGCACACAGAGGACACGGAGGCACACAGAGGATACGGAGGCACACAGAGGACACGGAGGCACACAGAGGACACGGAGGCACACAGAGGACACGGAGGCACACAGAGAGGACACGGAGGCACACAGAGAGGACACGGAGGCACACAGAGAGGACACGGAGGCACACAGAGAGGACACGGAGGCACACAGAGAGGACACGGAGGCACACAGAGAGGACACGGAGGCACACAGAGAGGACACGGAGGAACAGAGAGGGACACGGAGGCACAGAGAGGGACACGGAGGCACAGAGAGGGACACGGAGGCACAGAAAGGGACACAGAGGCACTGAGTGAGGCACACAGAGAGGAACACGCCTTTTGGAGCTGGGGTTTCCGATTTGCGGCGTCTTTTGAGCGGGCGACCCTGCTGCTGCAAGCGGGCGGACGATCAAAAGCAGCAGAGGGGTGGCCGATCGAGAGAGAGGGGGGAGAGAGGGGGGGAGAGAGAGAGAGGGGGAGGGGGTAGAGAGGGGAAGGGGGTAGAGAGGGGAAGGGGGGAGAAGGGAGGGGGGGAGAAGGGGGGGGAGGGGGCAGGGTTGAGTGGGCAGGCGGGCCGTTGACGCGCGGGATTTTCGGACAGTGCAAGCTTGTGGGCCGCCAGTGGCGATGGCGAAAAGCAGCGGGGGAAGAGCCGATCTGTGCCTTCTGCCAGAGTGACAGAGCCGGGCCGAGGGGGGTGGGGGGGGGGGGAGGAGTGGAGGGGAGCCGGACGGCAGCAGCCGTTATGGTCACGCGGGGCACGCGATATGAAGGTGGCCAGCGTGAGGCGAAAAAATGAGTGAGTGGGGGGAGGGGTGGGGGGGGAAGGATTTTATTAAAAATGCGCACAGAAAAATGACTAAATTTTATGGGGAGTGGATGAGCGAATGTAAAAGTAAAATCGCTAGCGAAGTGGTAAAAGTCTCGGCGTTTTTGAGTGTGGTTTTGGCGGAGTAACGAATCAAAGGCCAAAAATATCACACACACACACAGTTTTGATAGATACTAGACCAAGTGCAGACCCGTTGGGTCTGGTCCCCGAGCGTGCTTCAGACCCCAGTTGGGAAAAATGTCGGCGTTTTTCGAGCAGAGCCGGGCGTCAGCAGCCATTATGGTCGCTGGCCAGCAGGAGGCGACAAAATGCTTCAGACCCTGAGTACTGAGTTATGGTGGCTGGCCAGCAGGCGGCGACAAAATGAGTGTGTGGGGGGGGAGGGGGTAGGATTTTATTAAAAGACGTGTACATAAAAATGTCCAAATGTTTTGAGGAGTCCATGAGTGAATGTAAAAGTTAATTCGCTATCAAAATGTAGACAATCACAGCGTTTCAGCGTGTGGTTTGGGCGGACCAAGCAATCAAAGGCACGCAGGCACGCAGGCACGCTCGCACGCACGCACAGTTTTAATAGTATATAGATATGATATGATATGATACATGCAAACATGGCAAAGCAGCCATCTGCAGAAGAAAAACCTTTTTGTGATCTATCCAACAAAAGAAGCAAAACTCACCAATGTTTCATTGAAGAGTGTTAGAAGTCTTTGCCACTCGTCAACACGGGTTTTAATAGGACCAACATAACGTGATGATGCAATGGTTGATACGTTGATAATGCTGTCATCTAGCAAAGCCTGTAGCCAAAATATTTTATAGAAATTAGTCAACTACAAAACAGAATTGAATGTAGAATATTCACAACTCTGAACGTCAGTAGTTTATTTTCTTTTAGTCATTGGGCGTTGGTAAATTCTCCAACTAGACCAGTTTTGACCATTAAGATTGTTGCATTTCTCATGTATTTCTTTCTACATCATATTTTTATTGTGTGGTTAAATCTTATTGCATTGCATTGCATGTGGTTATCTCAATAGAATGTTTCTATTCTTTTCCCAACTATTGCAGATGCCAATCCCCATGAGATTAACAAGAAGAATAGACAAAACTGCATGCTAGTTTTAATACCATTATCTTTATCAGATGAAATAAAAGATTTTACTCGTTATCTTTTGCCCACTTGTATTTTTATTGGAAATGTTGTGGTTAACGTTAATTTGCACAGAAATCAAACATAGGGTTGATAGCTCTGTCCTTGTATATTATATCACAAACTTGAGTGGATTATAACCAAGTAAACCTACTTTATTGCTATTATTTCTCTCATCTTTCTCTCATCTTTAGCAAACTGGCAATCAATACTCAGGTGGGAAGCCACGTTTTTTCCTCAGTTTTATGCCTGTAGTTCCAGATACGTGATCCCTCCTTTAAATGTATGTCCATATTGTCCCAGGCAGAATGTGATATTGATGCTGTCTGTGCATGATCAAGTTGTATGTGCATGTTCTAGTATAGTCAGCAGACAAGAGGTAAAAGTTCATCCACTCCCCCATGGGCCATATCCCCTAAGAAGACTGAGTCTGAAGAAGGGTTTCGGACCAAAACGTCGCCTATTTCCTTTGCTCCATAGATGCTGCTGCACCCGCTGAGTTTCTCCAGCATTTTTGTGTACCCTAAGAAGACATCTCTCTTAAGAAGTAGAAGGTAAAGGACATGAATTTTTCGTTCAGCAGCTAAAATCAATAGGAACATTAACACAATTTAAAAGACATTTGCACAGGTACATGGATAGGAAACGTTTAGAGGGATATAGCAAGCAGATGAGTCTAGTGTAGATGGGACATCTTGGTTGGCCTGTTTCCATGCTGTATGACTCCATGAAGCTATGACTCTTTTTATTGATGCATTTCAATGGATAATAAGCCCTACCTGAATTTCATCAGTCCCTCCAAGAATGAAAACATCTTTGGCATCACGATGAGGAAGGACAATAAGCTCAGTAATTTTCCAGGCATCTTCCACCTAAAAAAAAAGCATTTGCACAACAATATCAAGTAAACACATTTAAAAAAATGGAAAATGGCATTACAGATATTACATCACATAAAATAGCACACATTAAAATGCAATTTATTTATGCATTAACTAAATAAAATTGCATGCCACAGTGTATATGTCAATTATATTTTTCAATGTTCTAGCTTTGATGATGATAATGCTTCAAATTGAATTTCTTTACATTTACCTCATTAAAACAGACTGTAAATTGTAAATATATCTGTTAACAGATACATTCATAATGTCTAACTGTGTTTATTCCTGCTGGCAGATTTTGACTATAAATTCTAGTTTAGACTGTGGGCTGAATTGTGCATAATTCTGTCTATTAACCTGCAATTAACCTTCTACAAGTTTGTCATAAAGTCATAAGTGATAGGAGCAGAATTAGGCCATTCGGCACATCAAGTCTACGCCATTCAATCCTGGCTGATCTATCTCTCCATCCTAATCCAACTCTCCTGCCTTCTCCCCATAACCCCTGACACCAGTACTAATCAAGAATCTATCTCTGCCTTAAAAATATCCATTGACGGCCTCCACGGCCTTCTGTGCAAAGAATTGACAACCCTCTGAATAAAGAAATTCCCCCTCATCTCCTTCCTAAAGGTACGTCCTTTAATTCTGAGGCTATGACCTTTAGTCCTAGACTCTCCCACTCGTGGAAACATCCTCTCTACATCCACTCTATCCAAGTCTTTCACTATTTGGTATGTACATATAACTAAATTTATAACCGATAGGACTGATTCTTATAACTGACCATTCAGCCCAATATATGTGTGTCGGCTCCCAAGGGAGCCCCGTACCTCCTCTCTTTATTTACCTATACTCCTGCAACTTGTACTCTCTCATACATGCCAATAAACTCCACTTTGATTCATTTTGTCAATACCTTGCACAAAGTAGTAATTTACAGTAACCAATTAACCCAGCAGTATGCCTTTGATAAATGGAGAAAATGCAATTGGATTAGTGTAGGATTAATGTAAATGGTACCTAGATGGTAAGTGCAGACTTGGAGTGGGCTAAAGTACCTGTTTCCATGTTGGACGAGTCAATTACTTCATAACATTCCTGATTTTGGGCAATGTGTTTTAATTAAACCATTCTTGTGTACAGTCATTCTATTAAACCATTCTTGCATTTTCTATAATGTCTATAGCTCACCCTGCTTACCAGTCCACAATGGTCAGTACAATGTAAAGCACAAACTCCCAACTCCCTCCTTTGTCATCTGGGTGAAACTTCAATCATAACCCATACTCTAACTACTTGAAAACTACTCCAAGCACTACTCCCTGTACTCCTGCCATAGACTCAACCAATCCCATGGTCAATGATCTTTCAAGACCAGCAATGGGAAATTTCTCCGATGAGAAGGTGCAATCCACTCGTTTGTCAACCCTAATGAGTGCCCTACAACTCCTATGATGGCCTAGAAATCCATTAAGACAACTCCTGGTGCTTATGGTTGTAGTTTCTTCGACTCCCAAATTGCAAGGCTCAGATTTGTATGGATGCATTTTAAGCCAAGAACATGATGAGGCACAGTTCCAGTAGGTCTTTTTATTTTAATATCTATATTTCAGTCAATTTTTAAAAAGAGGTTTTAATTTTTTTTTAATTATCTCAAACAATTTCCATACTTTTTAAAGATCTCTGAACATGGCTAGGGTGTCACAGAGGGGTTAACCCCCTCATTGTCCCCCTAGATGCAGAGCCTGGAGTCCTCAATGCCTCCTCCTACCACTCCAGTGGTGGGATGCAAAGTGACGGGAGAGGTCTTTGACCCGTTCCCTCCTGGGCATTGTGTTGTCCGCATGCGGACGTGGTGGGGGGGGGGGGAGGACACTCTGGCACGCCTGTCTCTGTGAAACATGGAGAAATGGGACTAGCTTAAATGGGGCGTTTTGGTTAGCATGGATGAGTAGGGGCAAAGGGCCTGTGTCTGTGACTATGAGAGACAATTAAAATCTATAAAAGAAAAAGCTCACAAATTTTGACAAGAGACAAAGCTTCATATCAGATTTGACTTCTCAGCGTCAGGGTGTCTTAAGGACAAGGTGCTATCAATTATTTGCCTGAGGTGTACGTGTCGCAGCAGACCTGCAATGTTTTATTATGCCTCTCTGCATCCAGCCTGGGTGAGCATGGTACACAGAGACCACACATGTCAATTACTCCAGGCAGTGGGCAGGGTTCAGCCCAAAATATCCCCGTCAGTCACATTAAACAACAATTAAAATATCTCTGTTCAGCTCAATCATATTATTTCCGTCTTGCGCATTCGGATGGCAATTTGTATTCACCATATAGTACAAAAGTGCAGATGCATTTTCACAAGACATTGCTTTCTTGGTGAGAGAGCAAGGGAATCATAATCCAAATCTTACTCTTCAGCTGACTTTGCTGATGTGATAACTGACAAAAGCACATAGGTACAGTTTTCCATTCTTAAATTGACACACACCCAACACAATGCCATATTGAGACAAATAGCATGCGTACATATGCGCACATATGCACACACACTTATCAGCATCTTTCAGACACAATTGTCCATAATAGGTGGCTAGCAAAGCAGATAAAGAGGACCCCTTTCAGACTCAGAATCTGACTAGGTTGGAGGTGAAATTTGCTTTCCCCGTGGACGCTGGGAAACCGAGGCCCAACCTGAGGAAGTGGGAAATGTATACAGTAGGCACATATGTTTTGCTGCCTCATCATCTCTCCCATCCTTATTGAAATGGCTCCTCTGTCTAAAATAATCAAAATACAATGCGAGCAGAATTTCTTTCCTATTGCTTTTGTCATAATCATTGCAGGCACACTAGATAGAACTCTACAAATGCTGTTTGACTTCAACACATGGCGGGTAGGAAAAGAATGAACAGGCAGTGCAAGATATTCATGAAGCCAATATAAAAATTGCAGTCCAGGAATGACACCCTACAGTAATTTCAATTTATTCTGCTTAGCTCCATTCTGATTAGGGCACTGTGAAGGCAGTTAAGGGAATGTCAACAGCACAAGTATTTGGCACAAGAGGTCCGAAGCTTGGCCAATGGAAAATGTACTGCCACAGTTTCTTACAGTATTCCGTTTAGCGCATCACATTTCAGGAAGGACATATTGCCCATGAAAGAAGTGCAAGACGGGCTCACTGGAGTTGTACCAGGGTTTGCAATGTCAAATTATAAGATACAGGAGCATAAAAGTGTTTTCTCTTACCATTTTAAATATCTTGAAGACTTTCCTCACTGGGGAAAGTCTTCAAGATGTTTAAAATATCATGATAAAACTATTGGGTAAATTCACACCTGAAGAAGGTCTCGCCCATTCTCTCTTTTTCATAATAAAAACTTCCTCAATTGATTTTGAGATTTTTATCAGGCTTTAAGGGAAGGTCAGCCTCACAAGGCCAGTCACAATCTTCTGTTTTGCCAGTTTGATCCTATCATTCTCAACATATTATCTTTCTTCTTCACACTTTGTCAAGTATTCCAGCTCAGTACAATCTGCAAACATGGATATTAACCAGCACATGGAGTTTCTTGTGTCTGCATTATATACCCATCTAACTAAACTACAGTGATATATTTTATCATACTATATTTAATCTGATTGCCCATTCATTTGGAATGATGCCTGAAAGAGTTTTGATGCAAAACAAAATCAGCAATCTCTGGCAAAAACAAGGAGGCTAGCATTTACTAACAATAATACCTATGACTATTCTGAGGACAAAAACAACAATATTAGATTACACATGAGGTGCTGGATTCATCCAGCTACTTCTACAGTTTACTAAACTGTGGAGCAATTCATAATCAAATGGCAGGACAAGCTTGAGGAGACATGTAGTCGATTCCTGCTTCTGTTTTCATACATCCTTACAGGCCTGTCCCACATAGGTAATTTTTAAGGCGATTGCCGGCAACTGTCATAGTCATAGCAGGTCGCCGAATACAATACAATACAATACAATACAAAACAATTCAATTTATTGTCATTTGGACCCCTTGAGGTCCAAACGAAATGCCGTTTCTGCAGCCATACATTACAAACAAATAGACCCAAGACACAACATAATTTACATAAACATCCATCACATTGCTGTGATGGAAGGCCAAAAAAACTTTTCTCTCCACTGCACTCTCCCCCCCGATGTCAGAGTCAAAGTCAAAGCCACCGGCGGGCGATGGCGATTGTCCCGCGGCCATTAAAGCCACGCCGGGTGATGCAAGGTCGCCACCGGGTCTTGGTGTTAGAGCCCCCGGCGTGCGCTCGCAGTCCCGCGGCCATTCCAAGCCGCGCGGGGCGATGGTGTAAGGCCCCGCTCCAGGAGCTCTTCAACCCCGCAACTCGGGCGGGAGAAGTCGCCGTTGCGGAAGCCCCGAAAAGCGGTCTCCCTCCAGGGACCCGCGGGCTCCCGGTGCCGCCGTCCGCCAGACCCGCAGTTGCAGCCACCGAATCTCCGGAGGTCGGGCTGCAGCAGCGTCCACCACAGCTCCACCCGCTCTGGACTCGGCCAGCTCCGCGACGGTGAGGTGAGTAGTCGGCACCACAGCTCCCGGTCTTCCTGTTGGAGGCCGCTCCTCGTTGCAGCCCCAACGACAACGGAGACCCGACAAAGAAAAGGTCGGGTCTCCCGTGCAGGGAGAGATTTAAAAGTTACCCCCTCCCCCCCCCCCCACCCCCCCCACCCCCCCCCCCCCCCCCCCCCACACACATACCCCAACAAAAAATAACAAAAACTACATAAAAACATAGACATAAAATAATAAAAACGCAGACGGACTGCAGAGGCCGCTGCTGACGAAAGTCGCGCCGCCCACCGAAGAACTGGCGACTGGACCCACCTATGACAATGTTTACGACAATGTATCCAACAACCTACCACCTAGTAGACGTCAAGCTACGGCAAGCTAATGGCAACCGGCGACCCATTAGGACGTCCACCTATGACCACACCTACGACAACCTACGTCCACCCGCAACAAGCTATGACAAGGTACGACCCTGTCGGCGACAATGGAAGACAACTTAAGACAATTCAGTCGCCGGTATCTGTCGCCGGTTGACGTAGGTAGTCACCAATGGAATTCACCGAAGTCAGCACCGGCGACAACCTATGTCACCTCGTGACAACCTACTTCATCCTGGCGACAACCTACGACAGCACCTACGTCAGGAGAAGTTAAGCTACGATCATTGGTGTCAAGCCAACTGTCGCTAACTGTCGCTGAAAAGTTTTGAACACTTCAAAATCCAGCAGCAACCAGAAAAACGCTACGATTCTTTGGGCGACTGAGGAAACTACTCACGACCATACAGGCGACACCCCGGCGACCATGTGGCGACAGCCTAGTCGCCTGTGGTCGCCTTAAAAAATCACCAAAGTGGGATAGGCCCTTACATTCTACTTCAGTAGTACATTCTACTTCAGTAGACACATTTCTCACCTTTTTCAAAATTGTTTCCAAAGCAGCTTCACCAGAGGCCTGGCCTGAGACATTCTGTATTTCTTCAGCATGTTCAAAAACATTAAGTTCCATTAGATCTGCCAGAGTTACAGGTTCAAGAACTTCAACTAATTTAGCGCCAACAACGTGTTCCATTAATTCCCAGTGTCTGTGCTTCAGGAAGGGGTTCCTTAGATCAGTGATTACAGGAAGCTGGAATATGAAAGAAAAATGATTTAAGTTTTTTTGGCAAAATTATGTAAACAGTAAAAGTAGAGTCAGGCCCAACCAGCCTATTTATACTGTTGATTTTACTTCCGATTTAAAAATCATCCAAAAACATTCATTATAACCCCATCAACATGACAATTCATCCTATCTTCATTTACATTATTATTATTGTAATTTTCTAAATGCGTAAATGCTTTAAATTTCACTCCTGTGGGCCGAATTGTTCTGATATCTTATTGGAAGGTCTCAGACCAGTGCAACATTCACCCAGTGTAAGATCTGAGAGGTGATTCCACAGAATGATAAGGAAGCCCTCTTAAACTATGTTTTGCTCTGGTCTCCTTGTGGATTCCATATCTATCAGTATGCTTTATTCTGAACTACATTGATTTCAATGAGAACATAGGATGAAAAAGGAAGACAAATTACATTTGCCTGTTTTGTTTTCATTTAATGTTTTAAATTACACGTAAGTGCTTTGCGTGGTTATGGCCCTGTCTCACGGTGCGAGTTGACCCACGAGTGACCCCGAGTGAAAGACTCGTGGTTGTGTACGAGATTCCAAGTTTATGATCAAGAGTACAACCGAGTTCCCACGGGTATGACAAGTTTGCCGTTTACTTGTCATTTCTGCGATGTTCCAAGTTCGTCTCCCGAGTTACCAAGTTCCTCTCCCGAGTTACTCTTGAGCCAACAACGTTGAAAAATCATCACATGCACTATAATTTTTCCCAAGTCATTTATCCCAAGACGATAAATAACATATTCTATGTTTGATCCTTTGGCGGCATGATGGTGTGACAGTAGAGTTGCTGCTTTACAGCGCTTGCAGCGCCCGAGACCCGAGACCCGAGTTCGATCCCGCTATGGGTGCTGTCTGTACGGATTGTGGTTAGGCCCCATTTTGGGTATTGCGTGGAGTTCTGGTAGCCACAATACAGGAAGGATGTGAAGGTTTAAGAAAGGAGATGCCTGGATTAGGGAGAATTAGCTGCAGGGAAAGTTAACACCTGCTCCACGTTTGCTGTCTGTCCTGCTGAGAAGGCAGAAGAACGGGGTTTAGAGGGAAAAATATATCAGCCACAATTGCATCTGTCTTTTTTTATTAAAGTGGTTATCATGCATCTGTTTACCTGATGGTAGATCATTAAACTTGCCATTGAGTGCTTTGCATTGTCTCTTTTATTGCCTGAATTTCGGCTTGTGCTCCATTTCTCAACTGAATGAGAGTATATACTGGAAATACCTAGTTGTGCTTCATTTGTTGATTTGCATGTTTAAGAAGCCCTTTTTCAGACCACTGTGGTGTTTGCTGTGGTGCTCCTTTTCTCAATATGTGCAAAAAAGCGTTTTTTATATTGAACAAGATGAATAAAGACTTTGTTTCATATTCACCGTGCTGTTTGTCTTATTTTCTGATCTACTGAGAGGGGACAATTTTTAACATTTAAAAAGCACAGCATATGAGGCACCTGAGTCCTTAACTCTCACAAATGATTGTGAGAATCAAGATGTGAATTTATTGTGCCACTGCCTCAATTTTGTGTTGTATGATGAAAGGAATATTACATTCAAGTCATGAGACTTTGTATTGATATTAAAATGAACTTCCAGACATCAATCTGATCTTGATAACAAAGAACGCTCTTTTATTGTGCAATGAAGTAAACAAACAGTGAGGATCAAACGGATTAGTAAAAAGCTTTTAAACACTTTAAGCTATTAGAAAAAGTGGGAGTATCCAAAAGAAACTAAAATATGCTCAAAGGCAAAAAACAACATAAACATACAGATAAAAATCAACATCAGAGGGATAACGGAACTAATTTCCCAGGTCACTGTTCTCTGTCCAGCTGCCGAGTTCAGAGTGCCCATGAGTTAACACGGTAGACTCATGAGTCACTAAGGTAAACTCACAGGCCACCAAGTTCTTACAACAAATTTAAATGTTTCAATTTTTAACCAACAGTAAATTTGACTCGTGGAAAACTTTAAACATGTTTGAAAATTTTCAAGAGTTAACAAGTTTCACGGGTACCTGCCGTTAGCGCCACGAGTCGCTAAGTTGCATCCACGAGTTCCGACGTTCCCGCTACATTAATCATACGTGATTACCAAGAGTTTAATTTGTTTTAAACTCGGGGTCACTCGTGGGTCGACTCGCACCGTGAGACAGGGTTTTAATTGGAATTTTATTTACTTTAATTTTAACATATTTTAAATTGTCTCTAAAATATTAAACTTGCTTAAAACTATTAAAATCAATTGAAGAGTTTACAAACAATACAGATCTGACCCCAGCTTTGCTATCATAGGCCAGTGAGTAATTTACGATTTCCACATCTGGAAAGAGTAAGTGCAGATCTGGGTTCATAGCCAGCTTTTCCAGTCGCGAGGGCTAAATAGGTATGATTGTTTCACATTTTCATGACTTCAACGTTCTAACCTCTAAAACCCCTGTCCCACTTGGGAGTTATTTGCGCGTCATTTACGCAACATAATTTACGCGTCATGATGCGCACATGGCACGTGGTGAGATGTGGTGGCGTAGGCAGTGACGCGCAGTAGCGCGCGGCGCCCCAAGATTTTGGGATTCTCAAAATCCTCGCGCGCCACCTGCGTGACGCGCAAATGACGTCCAAGTGGGACAGGCCCTTTACTACTTTCTCTGCACTTGTTCTATCTCTCTTATCTTAATGTAGAATAAACATAAGCTATGTGCCTACCCTTTGGTTGTTAAAAGTGAATTTTAAGATTTCTGCTATCTCCCAAATTTCTATAGTGAAGCTTATGTTGCTTATCTTACACTTCATTTCTTTGGGACATACATGCAATTGTACAGACATGGCCTTGATTTTTGCATTATTACTGTCCTCATAACTAGATTGTTTAAGAACTCTAACTATCAAAGTCTTCAAGGATATCGTGAAATCCAGTTGTGGACAGAGGATCGGGAGAGATAAATACGTTTTTTTTTAAAGTCAGTAACTATATACTATTCACAGTGATTATTGATCAGATTATAAATGTGAAATTATACAATTACTTCAGACTAGTTTATAGTATTTGGGCACCTGTATAATCATTATATTTTAACTGCACTTGTCTTCTGGTGATTTGCAATGGACTTAATTTGACAGCTATTATTCAACCTTATGTCTACATTTCTTCCTGTGTTGATTCTCTTGTCTAAAAGTTCTTGCCCTCACACTTTCTAACATTCCAACTTTGTGCTCCATTGCTCCAGCATAAAAACAAATCAACTGTAGAAGAGGAAGGTGAAATTAAATAATTTATGATTTTCTTAAATTCAGCATTTTAAAAAACAAATAAATAAATAAAGTCTAGAAACAATGAACTGCATGTGCTGGTTTACAAAAAAAGTGCAAGTGTGGTTTCCAACAAGGACCAATTGTTATGCACAAACTTGTGCAGAAAATTTGTGTCTTTAGCACAATTTCACTTTGTTTTATCATGGTATTCATAATAATTTCATGTTGTAGGTTGTAAATGCTAGAATATTGTTCCCTGCATTCACAACCCAAATTGGTTGCAAGTCCCTACCACAGTATAATTTAAATGTGCATATTGCAAGCAGATCCTCTATCCCAGTACCTTTTGTCTCATCTGGTCCACATTATCTTTAAGTTTTGCCACCACGCTATTTACTTGAAGACCTTTTTCGAGTTGATTCACAATTTTGCTATACTTGGTTACTTCACCACTCAATTCCTCTGCATCGATGGTTTCAAATCTAAGCTGTGGGAAAGAAAGGACACAAAATAATAACTTAAGCATTGCTCTATTTGTTGGGATATCCAAATAATTTGAAGGAACTAAGATATATATATTTTTCCAAAAATGTGTTATTTTCTTAATCATGTACATCCATAAACATTAGTGCATTTGGCATTCATCTTTTCAAAATTATCCAGCTTTTCCCTTTGCCGTATATATATTTGAAAATTTACAATTCATTAATCTTTTCAAATAATGCCAAAATGTTACAGATGATGCCTGATCTGCACAATATATTTACTATTTACTTTTTATCCTGAAGTAGCTACCTTAACTGAGAAAACCTACCTGCAGCCATTCATCTGTGTGACGATCCCAGTCATTTAAAGAATTCCAAAGAAGATTTTTTAGTTTCATATTAGCATGGACTTCCTCCAGAAAGTCAAATTTGGTTATTTCTACCTATGTATATAAAATATGATTGCACATATTAGAAAAAAAAATAAGCCACAGGATTCATGTTGTTAGAAGCAGGGTTGCTAACAGTATCTAAGAGATATCTAGTTGAATATTCAAATTATCTAGAAGTGCTGGAAGATGGGATGAATGGGTGCTCATTGGTCATATGTACATGGTGGGCTGAATGGCCTGTTTCCATGCTATAAGATGCCATAACTCACACAAAGACTATGACAAACATTGTGCGTCTGGGATGAGTCAAAAATAAATGTACCATCCACAAGTTAGTATCTCAGAAAATAATTGCAATTAACAGTAACAATGAAACAAAACATACATAACAGTATTGCTGCAATTGACTTTCTTAAACAATATGCTAAGAAACATTTGTCATGTATTTCAATATACAGAATTAAAAAATCAATTTTATTGAAATCCCCTTAGTGCAAAGGTAATCCATGGCAAGGTAATCCATCAGCAGGGCGGAAGGGGTTTATGGCAAATCAAGGATACTTCCAGATTTCCTGGCAACCGTGTCCATAGAAATGAGTACTTTCCAGCAGTAGCTACCATTTGACAACAATACACATCTGGATTGAGAATTGATTCACTATAGATTTGCAATGCTGAGGACATCATGGCTAGCAATTTTAATGAGTTGATTGTCCCACGAATATTGTCTACATGGGTGATCACCAGATGGAGCAACAGGCAAAGGCAGATGGTGCAGGAGTCTCCTGTGTCCCCTCTCAAACAAAGTAACTGCATTGGATGCTGCAGGAGAGAATGTGGATTGACCTCTCATAGAAAAGCAACAACAGCCAAGCTCTTGGCACCGCAGATGGCTCTGCTACACACGAGAGGTGGAAAAAGATTAAAAGAGCTCTTCTAAGTGGAACAGACCTCATTTTTGTGACTGCAAACAAGATTCCTGGATGGTATATTGCCTCCCTAATGCCAGGGTCCAGGAAGTCACAGAACTGCTTTAGGGCATTTTAAAAGAGGTCATGGTGCACAATGGTACCAATGACAGAGGTAAAAATAGGAACGAGATCCTGCACATGCATTTAGAGGGTTTGGTCATAAATTAAAGAGTAGGACCTTTCAGGTTATAATCTTTGAAATACTTAAAGTGTAAATCCTAGTGAGTATAGGAATAGGAAGATCAGTCAGATTAATGTGTGCCTAAAAGATGGTGTAGCATAGATAACTTTATATTTCTGGATCCATGGAAATGCTTTTGAGGAAAGTAAGAAGCTCCACAAACCAGATGGGCTGCAACTGAACAAAAGTGGAACTAATATCCTTGCATTTTCACTGTGCCCCATTTACTGCCAAATTTGTTTAAACCCTGATGCTGTTGTGGAGGGTTTAAACAGATTTGGCAGCGGAATAAACACAGAGTGAATGTACAGTTGAAGGGGAGGTGTAGTGAAATGTTGCATGTAAACTAACTCAGTCCAGCAGGAAAAGTAAATATGGGCAATGTTAAGATCTATGAAAGCAATGCAAGACAAAACAGTATTTATTTTGAAGCAAGGAGTTTAATTTGGCAGATGAATAGAATGTTGTTTGGCACAAGGAAATTTGATAATGTTTCTATCACAAAGAAACAGTTGAAGGTAGCTTGCGACACTTTAAACACTGCCTTGTGCAGTAGCGCACAGGAGCTGGAGGCGATACAACTAGATGCCCTTACTCGAGATATTCAACATACTCTGATGGGGTAAAAGGGGTTGTGACATTGCAATGTTAATTAAGGATTCAATTACATCAGTAATGAACGAGGATATATTTTTCAAAGATAACCCCATGGGTATAATTTAGGAAGAAAATGTGAGTGACCACCTTATGCGTGTTCTATAAATCTCCTGACAGTCTACATGAGAGAGAAGATTAGACGTAAACAAATTATTAGAGAAATGCAAGAGCAATTGTATTATAATAGTTTTAATTGGTTTATAGTAGTTATAATTGGATTACTGAGTGTCTAATCCCGAGGCGTTACCTATCCATGTTCTTCAGAGATGCTCTCTGATCTGATGAGTTACTCCAGTACTTTGTGTCCTTATGTGGATTAAGTAGTAGTACAGAATGTTAACTTCCCTAATATTAATTGGGACCATTTTAATTGGAAAGCCTCAGATGAGTGGAATTTTAAAGGAGAGCTTTATCGCCCAACTATAAAAATTAAGGTATAGGAGGAACTGCAGATGCTGGTTTACACTGAAGATATATACAAAATGCTGGAATAATCCAACGGGACAGGCAGCATCTCTGGAGAGAAGGAATGGGTGACCAGTCCGAAGGAGGGTCTTGAACTGGAACGTTACCCATTTCTTCTCTCTAGAAATGCTGCCTGTTCTGCTGGGTTACTTTGGCATTTTGTGTCTATCTGAAGAAATGAAGGTATTGGATTGGGGAGGTTGATTTCAGGATCATAAGACAGACTTTGCAAGAGTAGACATTGCACAGTTATTTGCTGGCATTTCTACAACTGACAATTGGGAGCATTTAAATATGAGTCACAGAGCCAGAGAGTCACACCGCACATAAGTAGGCCCCATGACCCACCATTCCATACTGCCCATTAGTGTCATAGAATTGTACAGGGAAGAAACTAGGCCTTTGGCCCACCATATTTATCCCAACCATCATGCCTATTTATACTAATCCCACTTCCTTGTATTCATTTTATATACCTCTATCCCCATCTCATTCAAGTACCCATTAAGATGTCTCGTAAAAATTGTGACTGTTTCTGCTGACCACTTCTCTGGCAACTCATTCCAAATGCCAATGACTCTTTGCGAGAAAAAACACACTCTTCAAATCACCTTTAAACCTCTTCCCTCTCATCCTAAACCTATGACCAGTTTTTGATACCACTATTCATGTTCTTAAATCATTATTCATTCTGCATTAGTGGATATGTAAGCTTAGTGAAGACTACTGCTTACTAAAATTATGCACAAATAATTGTTTTTTGCAGAACACAATTTAGTAAAGGCTAATTTTTTCAATTGCTACAGAACTGTGTCTCGGACATGGTTGTGAGCAACACGGGGCCCACAGGGGGCAGTCCTCTCTCCCTTACAGTTCACCATCTGCATCTTGCCTCCTGCCACCTGCAGAAGTTTTCAGATGACTCTGCAATTGTGGGCTGCATCAGAAAGGGGAGGGAAGCTGAATGCAGAGGTATAGTCAACAACTTTGTTGAGTGGTGTGGGCTGAATCACCTGCAGCTCAACACTGACAAGACTAAGGAGTTTGTGGTGGACTTTAGGAGGAGAGCAACACCCCTGTCCACTGTCTCCATCAATGGTGTGCATGCGCCGTTTACCAGGGACTACAAATATCTTGGAGCGTTCCTGGACAGTAAACTGGTCTGGTCCAGGACGCTGAGGCCCTGTCCAAGAAGGGACAGAGCCGGCTGTCCTTTTTGAGAAGGCTCTGCTCCTTCAAAATCTGCAGCAAGATGCTGCAGATGTTCTACCAATCAGTGGTAGCCAGTGTCATCTTCTTCCCTGTCGTGTGCTGGGGCAGCAGGGCGAAGACAGCGGAAGCCAATAGGATTAACAAACTCATCAGGCAAGCTGGCTCCATCCTGGGGGCGAAGTTGGATACATGGGAGGTTGTCTTGGAGGGGAGGATGCTGCTCAAACTGCGGAGCATCTTGGACAATACAGCTCAACCCCTCCATGACACACTGGACAACCTGAGGAGTACCTTCAGCAACACACTGGTTCCACCAAGATGCTTCCCTGTGGCTATCAAGCCCACCTTCTTCCCTGTGGCTATCAAACTGTACAACTCCTCCCCCTGCTGTCGTGGGGTTGACTGACTTCCCTCCCCCACACCCCTTCCCCAATCTTTGCACATCCCCAATCCTTTCCACTCATCACTTTAATTTCATGTTTCATGGATTTTGTGTATTATGACAGTTGGCAGATCAATTTCCCTCCTGGGATAAATAAAATCCTATTGTATCACATCGTATTGTAACGTTGACATTCCATGAAAAATACTATTCACTTTTTCATAGAGAAAGCTACTAACATCTGGTGATCTTTCTGTTGGCAACACTCAAGAGCCTGTTATTTCTTGGCTTTGAGACAAATATACAACTATTGAAGTAAAACCAAATTCCTGATCCTAGCATTGAACACAACTCAGTTGCACCCTCCAATGTAACAGTGATTACTGAGTACTAAATGAATTTAAGACCTACATTTTTAAACTGAAACATGTAGCTTGATAAAACATGAAATATAAATGTTAGAATTGGATAATTATTGAATATTGGTAGCCTGATTTGGCCTTTAAAACAATATAAATGCGTGCAGTTTCCTCGAGTCAAGATGCTTTTCATAAATGTAATATGGATCTAAAAGATCTCTAGACTTGTTTATGTTGAGGGCCTAGGCCATTATTTTTGTGCTGACTAAAATGCAGCACCAATGGGAAATAAACCCTCCATTCTACCCTCCATTCAATGCATACACTGCATAAACACATTCATCTCTTCCTTAGATTTTATACCAAGAATTTCTGCTTCAAACACTTGTAAATTGTTCCTTTCAATATGAATGATTTCTCTCTATTTCTCTAAAAAAATATATCATAATATCTACCTGCAGTTTTCTAATGATTTTTCAAATGCCTTCCTCTTGTGACTCCATAATTTGATGGACTAGCATTTTCCCATTCACTAAATCAAACATTCCATGAATTTGCATTATATTCAGTTCCTACGGATAAAGTGTTCCTCAGAACTATTATTTTTAATCCATAAATGACTTAATGACTTCATGTTTACCATGAAGTCATGAAATAGTTAAAACCAGTCACCTTGAAGTTCTTCTGGTAGGATTTATATTCAAATGCACGTTTCTGTAATTCATCCATGACATTCTGCAGGTTATCCAGAATGCCTTGCACCTTTTCTCTGTCAGAATTGATATCCAGAATCTGAGGATCCTATAACATATATGGCAAAGAAAATAGATCAATGGAATTACAAGTATCATGTAAAATTAGAACAAGGAGCTACAATCACTAAATATGACAAATTATAGTGTAAGGATCTAATGCATTCTTGCTTTGTTTCTTTTTATTTCATTTGCCTTCCTTAGGCAAATCCCAATGATATCCCCAAATTTAGAAGTGAGTCATGATATTCCTGGCCTCAGCGACAATTCAGTTGCCGGCAAGTTTTAACAATCACTGGATAAAGAGGTTTGTAATCAAAATTTAAGTGAGAACCTGCAGAATAGGCCAGGGCAAGCAATGCATTATTGGATGATGCAGGTGAGAACAAATGAAAAGTATTTTGTATTTATGTATTCTTTGCATAGTCTCAGGATATATTAAAGTGCTTGTATGGCAGAATAGAAGACAGGGAACTCAGAAGGTTTACTGCCTAGGAACCAAAGATGCCTAGTTGGAAAAATCCTTTTATGTAACTCTGAGACTGTTTTTTGCATGGCATGTGAAGGCCTGCTTCGACATGAGTGTGGCCTGTGCTGTCCATGTGTCACTTATCAACATCCCAAAGTGGAGACCACTCCACACCTCCCAAGCTTCATCCATGTCAGATGCAAGGACAACCAATAAGGAACACAGAGGGCATCATGGAACTTGCAATTAAACCACAACTTTCCTACCTGAAAGATTCTTCGTCAAAATTGAGCTGCTGAATGCACAGAAATGCAGAACTGCCTGATTCATTTTCCAGTTATATGCAGTTGGGTAAAAAAAAAAGCAACCTTGGAATGTGTGGGCAGAAATACGGGACTGCTTCAAGCCATGTAAACTGGAATGTGAGATCATTAACATCTGGCAGTATTTGGTGAGATTACAGTCTGAAGCTAACAAAAACCTTGGTAGGCCGGATGATGATCATGGGTGGAGGGAATTATAATGCAGAGGGTCAATTCTTGTGACTGTGGTTGCAGATTTTTTTAAAACATGATATATATTCAGCTACAATTTGACATATTTTAGTTCAGCCTTGACCATAGAATCCACTGTTGAAGGGGCATCTGGAAGCAGTATAAAATAGATTGGTATTCATGATGATCAAGATAGAGAAAGAACAAGGTTTCCCATTGGTCCACAGCATTGTGTCAATGAGGCGGCCCTGTTGGTGTGTTGATTAGCTCACATGGCTAGTTAAAAATTTCAACAATCATGGGTGCAAATGAAGTTTAGCGGGCATTTCTGCAGATTTAATGTCACATTGCCAGATATCAAATAATGATGAGGCAGAGTAGAAACATAGAAACATAGAAAATAGGTGCAGGAGGAGGCCATTCGGCCCTTCAAGCCAGCACTGCCATTCATTGTGATCTTGGCTGATCGTCCCCAATCAATAACCCGTGCCTGCCTCTCCCCATATCCCTTGATTCCACTAGCCCCTAGAGCTCTATCTAACTCTCTTTTAAATCCATCCAGTGACTTGGCCTCTACTGCCCTCTGTGGCAGGGAATTCCACAAATTCACAACTCTCTGGGTGAATACGTTTTTTCTCACCTCAGTCTTAAATGGCTTCCCCTTTATTCTAATACTGTGGCCCCTGGTTCTGGACTTGCCCAACATTGGGAACATTTTTTCTGCATCAAGCTTGTCCAGTCCTTTTATAATTTTATATGTTTCTATTAGATTCATATATTATTTTGCCCTAGGTAATAGCACAACATCAGAAAATTAGCACACACTTCACCTTTAAGGACACCTTAGGACTTAGAATTGGTCTATGAACAAAATGATAAACCCCAGGTAATCATTTTCTTAGTTTACAAAATCGTCATTTAGAAGAAATAATTGAAAAGCAATTAAAATTGATAAATCTACAACACAGATTTAGCAATTTAAAAGTCAATTTTAGGATCTCATTACCAACTATGCAAGATACAATTTTTTGAATTCTCAAACTTTCCAAAGTAGTGAAAAAGAGGAAAAATTTAAATGGATATAATATAACTCATGATTAAAAGAAATATGCAATTCTGAATCAGGACTGAGGATAAAGGTAACCACTTAACCTACCTGCTCTTGCAACCATACTGCTCTGACTTCCTCATTCAGAACTTCAACATCTTTATCCAGGCAGCGACATAATTTGCCTATGTTGCTTTCTCTTTCATTTACAGCTCTGTCAATTACAGTGCGAACTGCAGATATCGAAGGTTTCAGAGTTGCAAATACAGCAAGATCTTCAGGAGGTGTGGAGATCTTGTACTTTTCAATGAGCTGATACATCATGACAACAGTACTTGATTCTTCTTCCAATACTTCAATCTATAAAAAATCAATAGCTGTATAAGTAAATTATCATAGCATATTTCATCATAAGGTTATGGATTGTTAACTCCATCAGCCAATTCCCATGCTACCTTGGGCGGCACGGTGGCGCAGCAGTAGAGTTGCTGCCTTACAGTGCTTTCAGCTCCAGAGACCCGGGTTCGATCCCGACTACGGGTGCTGTCTGGACAGAGTTTGTACGTTCTCCTCGTCACCGCGTAGGTTTTCCTGGAGATCTTCGGTTTCCTCCCACACTCCAAACACATACAGGTTAGTATGTTAATTGACTTTCTATAAATATAAATTGTGGGGGAGGGGTCGACTTCCGGGGGGAGATTTCAAATGCATTATCGTAATTTTGCCTGGATTAAAGGAGGTGTCGGGCCATCAGTTGCCAGAAAATCGGTGATGGACCTGTATTGGTCAATGTGTCCACACCAGCATTTATATTCTCTTGAGCGTCCTCCCGTGTTAATCAGTGTAACATCCTACTCTCTTCTCCTTCACATACATGTGCAGCCTCCTCTTAAATGCATCACATTGTCATTATTCTATGACACAAACACTCGTCTGAATTGGTTTTCTTCCAGGATATCCTATTTTGATGGCCTCTAATTATGTTATTTTTTACGTGGAAATATTTTCTCTATATGTTCTGTCAAATCCTTTCACCATTTAAAAAATCTCTTTTAGGTCAAATCTCAGCCTTTCTTTTCTCAAGTGTAGCACATACTTATACACTCAACATATCTCATCTTCTCCATGCCATAACAAACTGTTTCAATCTGACCAATCATTTCTTAGAACTAAACTTCACAAGGCTTTATGAGTCTTCTTAGAATATATTCACATCTTTCCTATCATGTAGTGATCGAAAAGTGCATATAATTCTAAGATCATAATAGAGAATTATGTAAATGCAGAGATGGTTGGCATGTAATTATGTAAATGCAGAGATGGTTGGCATGGACTCGGTGGGCCTTCGGTCCACCGAGTCCATGCCAACCATCTCTGCATTTACATTTTATGTTTGAATCGATAACAGCAAGTATCTTAAATGTATTACATTTTTTATCATCACAATTGCTTGATTACTATTTTCTGGGATCAGTGGTCATCAATCCTTGATCCCCCATTTCTCCATACTTGTCAATGCAGTATCTTCTTAGGTTCAAACTCTCTTTGTGCATTTGTGTTTGCCCTACTTCAAATGTTCTACCTACGTTAAAAATGGCAATCATATCTGTCAAATATCAATTGAGTAAAAAAATTGCCAACTGCCTTAATTAAAGTGTAACTTTCCAAACAATTATGTAAAATTTCATAATAAAAATAAGAAATAATCCAAGCACAAAATTATGTATTTGAAAAATATCAGACTAAAATTGAATCAAATATCCTACTAAATTTCTACTAAATTTATTATGCACAATTATGTATTTTTCAGTTATCGAAGCAGAATATAGATGCATTCTTACCATATTAGGTGGGTGATCAATTCCTCTCTGTCATTAATATGGCTAAAATTTTACTATTGACATACAATGGAAATCACATCCAATTATCATTACTTTTCCAATTATCTTTATTTTCCAAATCTGAAATACCCTTTTCTAGTTAAACCAGAACATCTAAAAACCCAATGTAAAGCCAACCTTTATTTTCCTGAAGAAGAATACATGATCGCAAAGAGGAAAAACAGGAATAAAGTAGACGGAAAATTATGACTATTTTATAGCATATATTATGAATATATTTCTACATACCCTATCTTGCATCTCGTCAAGGAATAACAAATTATTCACATACTCCGTGGTCCCTGTTGGAATGATTTCAAGTTTAAATTCAGCATCTTGTGCTTCATGAATAATAGAATCGGTTTTCTTCTTGGCAAGTATTGGAAGTATATCATAAATAGCCTGAACGATTAAAAAAAATCAAATTAATATTATCAGCAAGAGTATTACATTTACTTTTACTTCTTACTATATTGTACCGTTAAGCTGTTTTCCTAATAGTCAGTAGGAATTAGAACAAGTTACAATGTGACCTATTTTAGGCCTATTAAAATAAACACTAATATTACAAAGTATACATTAACCAAATTAGAAATGTTTGGAATAGCATTATGATAGTGCAGAAATATATCTTGTTCCACTACCAATTATAAACCAGTGTCCAATTTTTAAAAATGAATTGTATTTGAATTTCAAAAGTTCTTCAATAGTGATTACAGTTGCATATCTTTTAATATTCACAACTGATTTTTTTAAATAGTGTATTAACTTAAAAGAGCAAACCATAAATGAATGGCAAGCAAATTACACCATTTAAATTCAAAATTATGTTAATCATTATAATATTATACATTTAGTTTCATTCTTTTCAAAGATCTTTTGATCACATATAATGGAAATTGAATGCAATGTCATTATTTTTAAATACATATTAATATCAATACAGATACACGTTACTAGTTCTTACAAGAGGATGTAGTTTATGGGTTGACAGTTTCCATTATAAAGTTAGACAAACAAATCTTGTGCTATAAACAGAACAGAAGAAAAGCCCCTCCAATAGAAACAGAATCATGTATATCTGAAGTGCTATCAGGCACTTCTTTACCTGATGGTATACTGACTTTTATAGCTCATCGTCACCACAAAAGACGTAATGGAATATATTTGATTATGAGATTTACTTTATAAATGAATATACCAATCAAATAAACATTGCTAAATGACATTTTGTCTGGATATCAGTCACAATTTTATGTAGAAGGCTTATTTGGAGAAAATATTAATGCAGGTACTATCTGGAGCACACCCAGGTGAACTCAGATGCTTAAAGACTTCTTGGACTGAAATAAGCTGGAGGAGTAAAGGTAGTTCCTTATTCTTTGTATTGTCTGACCACCTGTCAGATAAATCTATTTTGTTTTACAACCACGTGAGATTAATCGCTGACATAATAATGAGGAGGTCTGCAGTATACAACAAAGTGAAGTAAGATTGAAGATCATGGAAAGAAGTAATACCCAGAACATGAACAATAAACCCTTCAGGTCAGCAGCTGCAATGTAAGGTATCCCCCTGGCTTCACACTTACCACACTGCCCTTGTCAATCTCATTGTTTACCAGGACCCTCCTTTCCTCCCCGATCATCTTTTGAAAGTACCTTTCTAATGCCATGAAATTGGTCTTGCTTAAATTGGAATCTCAATTTTTGGACCACCTTTATCCTTTTCCAGAATTACATTGAAACTAATATAATAATGGTCCCTGTTTCCAAAGTCCTCTCTCACTTAACCTTCTGTATTCTGTCTGACCTTATTTCCAAAAGGAGACCATCTATTTTCTATGGATTTACTATATCTTCTCTAGTAGGGCTATCTCCATATTGATTGACCAAACTTTCCTGAGTGCATGTAATAAATTCAACCACGTTCAGGTCCTTTGCATTATCGCAGTCAATAATGGAAAGTTAAAATCACCGATATTATAACCTTGTTATTCTTGCAGTAATTTGTTATATTCCTACATAGTTTGCATTAATACCTGCTGACTATTAGGGTACAATGCCATCAAAGTGTTCATTCATTTCTTATTTCTTAATGTTAAAAGGTTTTTGACAAAATGAAAATGCTTACCTCCAGACATAGCAGTGGTGAAGGAATTAGTATTTTTTTCAGAGAGGTGTTATCAATCAGCAACAATCCTAAGTTTTTAGTTTGCTTAATACTGACTGCATCTTCATGTTGTTGGTGATATTTCTCCAGCCAGCTCACAAAGAAATAGATATCTGAATTAAGAGTAAACACATTTTATGTTTTGACATGAACCCAAATAAAGCAAATACATTTTTAACTTAAGGAAACCTTTTTCTGACAGAATACATTTTTATAGATATTAGTAATTTCCTGATTAAAATATCTGAAGGCGGAAATTCAGTATTGTGCAGGTTAGAGGAGCAGGCACTATTTTCTTTAGAGCAGAAGAGATTTAAGGGAGGATTCGCCATTTTGATAGAATGCACAGGAGAAACTTTCCTTTACCAGGATGCTGATTACACAAGAACAGAAATGCATTGTCATTGGCAAACAAGTCACTTCAATTAAGAGAATACATTTTATGCAAAAATCGTAAATATACTCCATGAAAAAAATGCAATAGGCAGATTCAAATGTGACTTTAAAAAAAGAACTGCATAAACACTTTATGGAAAATGGTTGGGCCCTTTGCTGTTTTGGGGTTTAAATTCACGATTTGGAATAGAATGCCTAAGGCATGATTCGTATGTTTGCAGATGACATTAAAGTAGGTAGTATTGTATGGAATGTGGAGAGAATAAGTAACAGGGAAAATTAGCGGATAATGGGATAGCTCTATGAGCAGTCATGGACTTGATGGGCCAAATGGTTTCCTTCTAATGATGTGAGAGAATATGGAAATCTTGATTATGGATAAAATTCAGCTTAAACTATTATTATGTCAAGGGGAGGAATTAACTGATTTCAATGTAATTAAAAAGATTGTAATGAAGAAAATATTGGACTGAATTTTGAAGTAAATCCTCACAGTTTGTGTACAATTGTCAGTAATTCGCTGTCCCAACAACTGAGATTTCTGTACATCTCAAATGAGTGCAAAGTACAGTACTGAACTTGTTAGCAGCTGTAGATCAGTATTTCTTAATTTCACATAATTTGCTGCCCATTCTGGGTTTACTATGGATTTATGACATGTTCTGGTAATTTCTCAGTGAACCAAGTATCATTTTCACAACACAATAGTTAACCATATAACCATATAACCATATAACAATTACAGCACGGAAACAGGCCATCTCGACCCCTCTAGTCCGTGCCGAACACATAATCTCCCCTAGTCCCATATACCTGCACTCAGACCATAACCCTCCATTCCTTTCCCATCCATATAACTATCCAATTTATTTTTAAATGATAAAAACGAACCTGCCTCCACCACCTTCACTGGAAGCTCATTCCACACAGCTCCCACTCTCTGAGTAAAGAAGTTCCCCCTCATGTTACCCCTAAACTTCAGTCCCTTAATTCTCAAGTCATGTCCCCTTGTTTGAATCTTCCCTACTCTCAGTGGGAAAAGCTTTTCCACGTCAACTCTGTCTATCCCTCTCATCATTTTAAAAACCTCTATCAAGTCCCCCCTTAACCTTCTGCGCTCCAAAGAATAAAGCCCTAACTTGTTCAACCTTTCTCTGTAACTTAGTTGCTGAAACCCAGGCAACATTCTTGTAAATCTCCTCTGTACTCTCTCTATTTTGTTGACATCCTTCCTATAATTAGGCGACCAAAATTGTACACCATACTCCAGAATTGGCCTCACCAATGCCTTGTACAATTTTAACATTACATCCCAACTTCCTCTATTTGGTTTTTAATATGAATTTAAATTATCCCTTAAAGTTCCGCAGTAAGTACAATGAACTTTGAACTCACATTTCTAAAACAAAAGTGTAGCTCACTAGATGTTATTCTATAAATCTTTTTTTAGAGCTTTTAAATTGCTTGAGTTAATATCATTGTTTTAATTAAATGTTTTGAATTCAGGATTTTGGTTAACTTTTTTTTTTAAAGATTATGCATTTTACATGTTTTAATAACTTTAATACATTTTTGTATATTTGACATTGAATATTGGAAATCTTTTTAGGTTTGTTGACATTTCTGTATTACAGTAAATATGAGAAATTATTTATATGTGATGAGAAATTACAGGAGCAGCAGTGATACAGATGGTGGAGATGCTGCCTCACAGTGCCAGAGACCCAGGTTCGATCTGACCTCTTGTGCTGTCTGTGTGCAGTTTGCAAGTTTTCCCTGTGTGTGGGGGGTTTCTTCTAGGTGCTCCAGTTTCCTCCCATATCCCAAAGACATGTGGGTTTCTAAGTCAATTGGACTCTGTAAATTGCCCCTTGTGTATTTGAGTAGATACAAAGGTGGGATAACATAGAACGAATATGAACAGATGATCGATGGTCGGCGTGGACTGTGGGCCCAGGGGGCTTGTTTCCATGCTGCATCTTTCAACCAATTAACTTTATGCAGAAAACCATCATGATCTGAAATATATTTCTTCAAAGGATGCATTATCCAACCTAACCATCTGGCAAGGTTGTTTCTCAGTAGTTTTGTGACAGGACATATTCTGTTTCTTCTCCCACATTATAGAATAATGTTTCAAAAAGCCCTGCTGTTGCAAAGTGCCTCATGGCTGAGGATGAGACCAATTCCTCTTGGAAAATTCACACCTGAGGAACCAAGTGAAGTAAAGGGAAGTAAGTGGCTGCCCAATGAACAGAAATCCCTACCCATTGTCATTAAAAATAGACAACAGTACCAAGTGAATAATACCTGAAAATATTATAGGGCGTGGAAGAAGTAATTGTTAATGCTTGAGTCATAATCTTCCCAAATTCTTTTGATTAAGGTGCTCGTCACATCTTTGCTTCAGATGTGCTTACACAGCGCACACAAGTCAGCTGACACCAGGATCAAGATATTAGCATATCATTATTATGACATTGTAATGACAGTGCTGTCTCCCAACAGGTCACTCAGAAAGACAGGAATACATTAAAAGTTATATTGTGGTGAGTAGAAATTGCTGCCGACAGTCCTTGTTATCTCAATAAAGATAATCTGGCTTTGGAAGTGATGCAGTGCAGATTTAGAAAAATGGCATACTGACAAACATACCATGTTCCTCCTTCTTAATAGCCGCCAAATTGAGACTTTCATTTTCTTGATAGCATTCCCGAAATACTTCAAGCATTTCTGCAAATGTAAAAGCTGCACGATATCCTTCCTGAACGCATTCCTAAAAGAGAAAATTGTGAGATTAATGTTTGGAAACCCACAATGAAACAGAAGCAGAATTATCAAAATATCTTTGAAAATGTTCACACTATTTGGTTTACATTAGTTGTATATCAAACATAGTTCAAGCAATTTATTTTGGTTGCTTAATGGAATCAATATCCTGTAGCGGGCACTCGCAGGAGTCCAGCCAAAAACTAGTCGGACACGAGTTGTGTGCACTAGACGTTTTTATTCTCCTTAAATACCAACTCAGGTGACTAGCGCCTCCCACACCAAGACGCCGCCCTCTAGAGCCGATGGCTCGTTGTGCCCTTGGGTTTCCACCAGGTGCCGCCACATGACCCCCCCCCCCCCCCCCCCCCCCGCAGAACCAGAGGCACCGAACCGGACGGGACGCCGAACGAGGCTGCCCGAATGTGTAGATACAATCCCACGCCCCGGGGGCTTGCTCGGTTCAGAATAATCTCCGGTAGCCCGGCAAGGCGAACGCCCGCGACGGGACAGTTGAGCCACATGGACTGGCTCGCTCAGGTCCAAGTGGGCCGGTTTCAAACGAGCCACAGACACAGTTTCACGCCGGCCTCCCATGTCAAAATCAAATGTAACAGGCCCGTGCCGCAACACGCGAAAGGGACCTTCATACGGGCGCTGCAAGGGCGACCTGTGGGAGTCACGGCGACGAAAAAAGTAAGGGCAGCCCATCAGCGGCAGTGGCACATGGGAAGGGGCCAGTCAATGATGTGACGTCGGGATGGGAGACAGAGCGCCGACCCTTTCCTGCAAGTGGATCGGGGTTCCTGGGACCCATCAGCAGCAGGGACAGACTCTCCGGGAACAGTGAGCGGAACGCCATATACCAACTCTCCAGAGGAGGATGACAGATCCTCCTTGGGGGCCATCCGAATCCCCAACAGGACCCATGGCAACTCGTCCATCCACCTAGGAGGGCCTGTGAGACGAGCCTTCAGGACGGCCTTCAGACAGCGGTGGAACCGCTCCACCAACCCATTTGACTGGGGATGATACGCTGTCGAGTGGTGGAACTGCGTCCCCACCCAACAGGCTGACCATGGCGGACCACAGTTCAGACGTGAACTGGGCGCCCCGGTCGGACGTGATGTGAAGTGGAACCCCAAAGCAGGCAATCCAAGTTGCCACGAGCGCACGAGTGCACGACTGAGTTGAAGTGTCCGAGAGCGGGATAGCCTGAGGCTACCGCGTAAAACGGTCAACCAGGATAAGCAGGTGTGAAACACCATGGGATGGCGGCAGTGGCCCCACGATGTGCATGTGGACGTGATCGAACCGCCGGTGTGACACTGCAAAGTCTTGAATGGGCGCCCGGACATGTCGATGCACCTTTGATGTCTGGCACGGGATGCACACCCCGGCCCAGCGAGCGACCTGCTTCCGAAGTCCGTGCCACATAAACCTTGCGGCCACCATAGCGACCGTGGCCCGCATAGATCACTTGAAAGACGCGACGGCGCCAGCTCGCCGGAACAATAGGCCTCGGCTGGCCCATGGATACATCACAGAGGATGGAACCCGAGGGACCCAATGGCACGTCCTCAAGCACCAAGCCAGAGATTGCAGTGCAGTACGCCGGCATCTCATTGTCCGACAGCTGGGCCGCCGCCAAGGCAGAGTAATCTATTCCTGAGGCGGGTTAAGCACGGCTGCAATTGTCTGACAGGACAAAGTATCCGCCACGAGATTGCATTTCCCGACGATGTGTCGGACGTCCGTTGTATACTCCAAAATAGCCGCTAGCTGGCGCTGCTGACGGGCGGATCCGAAACCTTCGTGAAAGCAAACGCGAGGGGCTTGTGGTCCGTGAAGGCTACGAAGGAACGGCCCTCGAGGAAGTACCGGAAGTACCGCACTGCGAGGTGTGAGGCGAGCAACCCCTGGTCGAAACAGCTGCAGGTGATGGCTATAGAAGGCGAGAGGCCACCAACGGCCTTGAACCGACTGTTCCAAAACGCCGCCAACCGCATAGTTGGAGACATCCATGGTAAGGGCTGTGGGGGCGTGAGCCAACGGATGCACGAGCATAGTCGCCCGAGCCAAGGTCTCCTTCGCCCCTTCAAATGCTGCCGTGGCGACAGCGTCCCACTGTATCTCCCGTTGCTTGCCCGTCAGAAACTGAAAAAGCAGCCACAAATGTTTGGCAGCCTCAGGAACGAACCGGTGGTAAAATGTGCCCATCCCTACGACCTCCCGGAGGCCACTTACCGAAGCAGGCTGTGGGAACTGGCGGATTGCCTCAACCCTGTCTGGCAGAGGCACTGCTCCGTGCCATGGCACCCAATGCCCCAGGAAGTTGCCCGAAGGCCGAATTTGGCACTTGCCAGGTTTAATTACGAGGTCATGGTCACTGAGGCGCTGGAATAGTAGACGCAGGTGGGCGCAGTGTTCCTCTTGCGAGCGACTTGCCACGAGGATGTCATCCAAGTAGACAAACAGGAAGTCAAGCCCGCACACCACACTGTCCATCAGGCGCTGAAAGGCTTGCGCGGCATCCTTGAGGCCAAAGGGCATCCGCAGGAACTCGAACAACCCGAATGAACAACCCGGGTGATAATTGCCGTCTTGGGGACATCCTCCAGTCGCACGGGGATCTGGTGATATCCCCGGACTTGGTCGATCTTGGAGAAGAACCTAGCCCCGGCCAGATGGGCTTTAAAGTCCTGTATGTGGCGAATAGGGTAGCGGTCAGCGGTCATGGCCTCTTTAAGGCGGCAGTAGTCCCCGCATGGCCTCCAGCCGCCACCAAGACACCTTCGACACCATGTGCAGCGGGGAGGCCCATGGGCTGTTGGAGCGTCAAACGATGTCCATAGCCTCCAACCTCGGAAACTCCGCCTTTGCTATGAGGAGCTTGACAGGAGCAAGCCTGCGGGTGTGCGGCGGTGGACCCAATGTCAGAATATGGTGCATGACACCGTGCCTCAGGCTGGCCGAGCCGAAATTGGCAGTGACGATATCCGGAAATTCAGACAGTACCTGGGCGTAGACATTGTCCACCATCGCTACGGGGTTGCTGACCGGCGCGGTAGGCACAGTAGAGCGCAAGGAGACCTTCTCAAATGTTGACGCATGGACGAGACATTGGTCCCTCATGTTCACGAAGTGCGACTGCGCCGGCAAGAAATCTGTGGCCAGCAGTGGCTGGGCCACGTCCGCGATTATGAATGGCCAGGTGAAATGGCACGCGCCGAAAATGACAGGAACCATGCGGACGCCATATGTGTGGATTGAACTGCCATTCGCAGCAGTTAACGGGGGGCCCATCTTACCAGTACGAAGGTCGAGTCCAGATGGGGGCAATACACTGACCTCTGTCCCGGTGTCCACCAAGAACCTGAGCCCCGTGCGCCGGTTCCAGACATACAGTCGATGGATCCTGCCGGCCACCGCGGTGACATCGGCGGCCGGCGCTGCCGTTTCCTGGAAACGAACAAGGCTGGCGGCATTGGCGGGCTGCTGAACCCCAGCGCTGGTAGTAAAAACACCACATCCTTCTCCTTGGATCTCTTGGGTCCTGCTCATCCATCGTCCTCTCCTGTGCCACTTGTCTTGTCTGTGGCTCTTGTGGGCGTGGCCCTCTTGTGGGCGTGGTCCTGGGCCACTGGGTCTGGCAAGGCGTTGAATCAATCCGGTCCAGCGATTCCAGGGATTCCACCGGTTCCAGGTATTCCAGCTGGTCAGAAAGCCACAGCTCATCATCTTCAAAGCTCTCCCCCATCTCGCTCATTAGGGCCGAGGACATCCAGCCGCCAAGCCCGCCCATGTTAAGGAGCTGACAGGCGCGCTGCATTCGGCTCGGCCCGTAGATCCGGAGCAGCAGCTCCTTGAGGCCTGTGTACCCGCCGCCGGAGGATTATCCAGGTAAGGAATGACCCAACCGGCCGTCTGCTGGTCAAGGGCGCTTACCACATAGTGATAGCGAGTCTCATCGGCTGTAACCCCGCGAATGTAAAATTGGGATTCGACCTGTCGAAACCAAACCTCTGGCTGCGAGATCCAAAATGTAGGTAGCTTTAGGGAGACCGCGTTGAGTTCGGCCACGTCGGCCTCGTAGGCGGCAGCAGCAGAAAGCATTTTCTTTTTTAATTTCCCTTCCAGGATTACACTCTTGAGCGTCGGGGGTCACCAGTGTAGCGGGGACTCACAGGAGTCCAGCCAAAAACTAGTCGGACATGAGTTGTGTGCACTAGACTCTCCAATACAGCTCCTTACTCACTCAAGGTCACGGGCGTTGCCCAGCCTTAAATACCAACTCAGGTACCGACCCCGTGACTAGCGCCTCCCACACCAAGACGCCGCCCTCAAGAGCCTATGGTGCGTTGTGCCCTTGGGTTGCCACCAGGTGCCGCCACAATCCTAAATTTCAAATAATACCCTTCTTGTGTATTCCAACCCAGGGAACAGTTAAATTGTATCTGGGGATTAGCACATTTCTTTCGCTCACTAATCTAGTGGACTACATTTTTAATACACAACAAATCAACTGGATGCTTAAAAATATAAATAACGTTCATGGGATCCTTACTGCAATTTTAACCTAATGCTGCGGAAACAGTGTGGGTTTTATGCCAGGCCAAGAACCAGACCAACTATGAAAAAGAGCCAGAACCCAAAGGAATCCGGAAAAATAAATATGAATTATTCATTTTCGCAAATATGCTTTTCTGGGTCAACATTTCTTTGATCAAATTCTTTCTTCAGGCTACAACTGTCAATGGAAGGTATTCTTACTGGTCTCTGTAACATGTCTTCTGCTAGCCAATTCCTATTATTACCTGATTCTTGCAAGATCTGCATAGGAGATCGATCACCAACAAGGAACTAAAATTTCACAATGCCTCTCTCTGAAAATACATTAATCTTAATCCACATTAGCACCAAAATCAATGCAGCAGCCATGGATATGAAATTTAAAAGTTCCATGATTGCTAAATTTTGAATCAAATTTCTGATTAAATGATTACATAATTTTTGTCCACAGAACACTACTTTTCAACTACTCGTGAACAAGATCTAATAAATGTTTGATTTTTTTGCCAATTGCCAAGGTTCAACTGCATCATGTGCTTCAGTTTCAAATCCTGAATTGCAGTTGACAGCATGTTGTAGCTACAGTAGATTAATAATTTCACTACATCAACATTGTTGCCTACAATTGTGCTTTAATGTTTGGTTGCTAAGCACCACAGCGTATTTTGTTTATGCCCAGTTTATTTCCATGTGAATGAGAAGCTAGATCACTGATTTATTTTCTCAGAACAACATTTCCCCAAAATGCCTGCTTCATCTTGACTTTTACAGTGAAGCTACTTGACACCTTTTCATCTTCACCCAAGAAGCTCCCCATCTGACCCAATCATCAGCCAATTACTGATCTCCCAAGTACCTGACTCCTGATTGCAACACTGTCCATCACTGCTACAATCCCTGACCATTTACTTCATTCTCTGACTATCGAATAATAAGCAAAATAAGTGACAATTTGCCTTGAAATTTTACTTCATCCACAGGAGAGTATATCTGGCATTCAACAGTTTTTGCAATGAATGGAATCTACATTTTTCACAATACTGAAACCGTTTAATCAATAACTTTGAAATCCAAGAATGAATATCTATGCTTTAAATCACAATTGCTGTTTCGCTACAGTGAATGTTTAACAGTGAATGTTTAAAGCAAATCATACCATTATTTTCTGAATGGTTTCCACCATGTAATTGTCATCTTCAAGAACCTCTGCCAAGTTTGGTCCCTCACCACAGGTTTTTTCTTCAATCTTTTTATTGATTATTGGACGGGTAAAGGCATTAAAGTATGAATCAGAAACCAGATTACTTATGGAGAGAACCACTGCCTGCATTTGTAAGACAAGATCTGAAATCCCAACCTGACAAAGAAATCAAACAAATCATAGTTAAATAATCTATTTAAAAAAACAATATATATATAAATATGAATATATAAATGAACATGATACAATAAAACTATGATAAGTAAAAGAAAATAGTCTGAAGAAGAGTCCTGACTGAAACGTCATCAGTCCATTTACACCAGAGATGCTGCTCGACCGGCTCAGTTACTCCAGTATTTTGTGTCTCTTTGGTATAAATCAGCATCTGCAGATTTATACCAATTATACTATAGTTAAATAAACCTTACGTTAGACAATTCCTATTTACATTTAATAATATTTCTGGAATGTCTTTATTTATTTTTATTTGATATTACTGATTGTTTTCTCTGTGCCCAAACCAATTCTTAAATATTTAAGAAGGAACTGCAGATGCTGGAAAATCGACGGTAGACAAAAATGCTGGAGAAACTCAGCGGGCGCAGCAGCATCTATGGAGCAAAGGAAATAGGCAACGTTTAGCTATCTTTAGTTGGAAAGTCAGATTGTTGCCTGCTTTAACAATTATACTCTAAACTCATTCCTGAAAAAATATAACAAAATCCTGTTCTAAACTGACAGCAAGTCAAATGTAATAGTTTTGAGTTGAGACTACAGATACTGGCCTGTCCAGAGGAGAGTGATACAAGCAATTCATTATGCTCAGTGGTTAGAGCACAATATCACTAAGGTAGACACAAAAAGCTGGAATAACTCAATGGGTCAGACAGCATCTCTGGAGAAAAGGAAAGGGGATGTTTCATTTCAGACTGAAGTTTCGGGTCTCGACCCAAAATGTCACCTATTCCTTATCTCCAGAGATGCTGTCTGACCCATTGAGTTACTCCAGCTATTTGTGTCTATCTTCTGTTTAAACCAGTATATGTAGTTCCTTCCTACACAAAACATCACTAAGTTTGTACATTCTTTCTTCCTGACATTTAGTAATACACATTCAATGTCGTTGTTACTTAGACAAGATAGTAAAGGGCTTCAAAATGACAACAATACTGGGTACACAAAGTGTGACATCATACATAAAACTGAAGTTCACAAATAAATTATTTCAACATGATTCAGATTAATCAAAAACCCTCACAGCGGCAATACATGACAGGGAGAGATAGTTCATGAAGTGTGAGACAATTTGATTAATGTTCAAAATTCCTTATTTAACATGCGTTCATATCCGTTTAAAAAAAAATTATGTTTGGTGTCCACCATAGCGACCGTTACATTAAATTTAGAAAGTCATTTTTTTCTAAATCATTACAGTTTATTTCTTCACTTTTGCTGTTTTTCTACATACAAATGTACTTTCTTGCTCTAAACATGGAGTATGTAACCATATGAGCAATATTCCTGTTATCTTCTAAAACATGTGTTACACACGTTACACAGTGTCTAAGGGTGGACACCAAAATGAAAGTAACTCCTGGTTCTTCCAGTATTTCTTTTTTGTAATTTCTTTCTCATGTTTTGAATAAACGTTATGGAAGTAATTGTCCACACATAATAAGAGACTGCAGATACATTATTTGATGGAAAATAGCTACTGCAAAATACTGGTGTTACGTGTGTGATGGTGGACACCAAAAATATTCACTAATTTTGGCATGCAGCAGCTTTTACAAAATCTGGATATTACGGTTACTTTCTTCTCATAATTTTCATCTATTGAGTTCTTCAAACCAGAAAAAATTTCAATCTCCTTGCGAAGTTCTTTGGTATTAATTTACCATTGTGGTATAATGGTGGTTACGCTAAAATAGGGTGGACACCCAGAGTAACCACCGTTACACTCTTCAAAATATGGCCATTCAGAGCAATTAATACCAAATTCATCAAAAGTTTTGCTTATTATTGATAATTGTTTTTGGTGCTAAAAAAGAAAGGCTTAAAGTAACCCAACACCTTCACTCTCTGTCCCTGAAAACTTCAAACAAAGCCAGAAATCTTAGGGTCATTATGGATTCAGATTTAAATTTCGACAGTCACATCAAATCAGTAACAAAATCGGCCTACTATCACCTCAAAAACATAGCAAGATTAAGAGGACTCATGTCAGCTCAAGACTTAGAAAAACTTGTACATGCCTTTATTAATAGTAGGCTAGATTATTGTAACGGTCTCCTTGCAGGTCTTCCAAAAAAAACTGTCAGGCAGCTACAGCTTGTTCAGAACGCTGTTGCTAGAGTTCTAACAAAGACCAAAAAATTTGAGCATATTACACCAATTCTTAAATCCTTACATTGGCTCCCTGTATGTCAGAGAATTGATTTTAAAATCCTGCTGCTCACCTATAAATCACTACATGGTTTAGGGCCAAAGTATATCACTGACATGCTTCCACTATATAAGCCTTCTAGACCGCTAAGATCTTCTGAAACCAATCTGCTAGTGATTCCCAGAGTAAATACAAAACATGGGAAAGCAGGATTTAGTTACTATGCAACAAATAGCTGGAATAAACTTCCTGAAGATTTAAGACTTGCCTCAACTTTGACCACTTTTAAAACAAGACTGAAAACTTTTATGTTTACTTTAGCTTTCAGCTAAATCTTAACTACATTGCACTTTTAACTTTTGCACTTTTTATAATGCATTTTTAATTTTGCTTTTCTTTTCTTTTAGTTCTTCTATTTTATTTCATTTTATTATTTCATTTATTGTATGACATGTTTTTATGTGAAGCACTTTGAGTCTGCCTCGTGTATGAAATGTGCTATATAAATAAAGTTGCCTTGCCTTGCCTTATTAATGTGAAACATGCATCTCTGCAAAGCAACAAACTTGAAAATTGTTTGCATTATAATTAAATTAATGCAGACATTGCCTCTTTATTTCATTGTGTCAAAGCATGTCACATTTTTGGTGTCCAAAAATTTGATATTTTTGAGATATAAACTGGTTGAATCAGGGAATTAATTTAATTCCTACATTGATTTTATCTCTACTACCTCTTGCACATTTGAGTAACAATCACTGAAAAAATGAACACCATATTACTTGAAACAGTGGAGATATGACATTTTTAATGTTCTGTGCTAAAATCTCTCCAGTATTGTAAAAATACACATTTGGTTAATTAACTTTGCATTAGAAAACTCATATTCATTGTTAAAAGTAAATTCTGCTGTGGGGTATTGCTTATGGCAACTGATTTGATAATTCACTATGATGAAAAAAAATTTACTCAGGTTAAGAAGGAAGTAAATAAACTGGTGAAATTGCTTTGCTGGAAATTATACATTTTTGACAAACCTCAAATTCACCCAAGGCAGGTCGAAACAGCAACCCATTCAAATGCAATATCATGTCGACAATAAACATTGGTATTAAAACAAGTTCTTCTTCCCGGAGAACTATATCCTGGAGATCTTCATCATCTTCATCCTCGTCTCCAAGAACATTGATTGCGTGAATATTAGATGCAGCGAGTCGTGCAAGTGACTGAGAAAGACAAGATCAATATATTTCAACATCAGAGTTATAGAATCATAGAGTTATACAGCATGGAAACAAGCCCTTCGGCCATCTTGTCCATGTCGAACAGGTTGGCATTCTGGGCTAGTCCCATTTGAATACTTGAATACTTGAATTTATTGTCATTCAGACCTTTTGGTCTGAACGAAATTTCGTGCCTGCAGTCATACATATAATAAAAATAACAAAAACACACAATAAACACAAATTTAACATCCACCACAGTGAGTTCACCAGGCACCTCCTCACTGTGATGGAAGGCAAAAATCTTAAAGTCTTTGTCTCTTCCCTCCTTGTTCTCCCTCTGCGCTGAGGCGATCCAGGCCTCCGAGGTTGTGACCCCGATGGGTGATGATAAGTAAGTCAGTCCCGCGGCTGAATCCAGCTCCGCGAACGGGCCGGTTCAAACTCCGCGGCCCGGGGTGGTCAAAGCTGCCGAAGCTGCCGTCCTCCAGTTCAGTGGACGAAACTGATGTTGTGGGAGTTCCGGAAAAACAGGTCACCAACCTGCAACCTCCCGATGATGTCGTTCACTGGGCCCGCGGCCGAGTCCACTGGGCCCGCGGTCGAGCCTCCGAAGTTGGGCCGCCGCCGCCGGAACGCCGCCACAGCCCCGAAGCCGCGCTGCCGCCAGAACGTCGCCGCAGCTCCAAGTCAGTCCGCCGTTGCCGCTGGAACGCCAGAACGCCACCACAGCTCCAAGTCGGGCCACCGCTGAAACGCCGGAACGCCGCCACAGCCCCGAGGCCACCAGCTCCGCCATTAGGCCTCAGCGCAGACGGAGACGGAGACAGGGGACACGACAAGAAAAAGTCGCACCCCCCCGAAGGAAGAGACTAAAACCATGTTTCTCTCACACCCCCCTCGCACACTTACACAACCTAATAAACTAATCTAAACTAAAACAGACAAAAGAAAACAACACAAAAAAGGAAAAATAGATGGACTGCAGGCGAGCCTCAACTGCCAGGCAGCGCCGTCACTTCCGGTATTTGCCTGCATTTGACCTCTAAAACTGCTTGTTATTAAAAGTTCTAGATAATTATTTTGCAATTATAGTGTGTGCTTTCCAGAACACTTTCACCTTGGCTGTTCAGCCTTTTTAATACCTAAGTATATAATAGTCTGAGAGAACACGGTATCTACACGGTATCTACTGCATGCAGTCCCCCAAACTAATGAGTATTGTTAAAGACAATGCCAAAAAACACCAAGATAATGTGTTATCAAAAACACACATAGGTTTTAAGATATAGTTTTTCCATTCCTAAGAAAATTATGACAAATATCATGAATGTCTACCTCCTGTTGCAACTTATTTTCTCTTGCTTGGTCCTTAGCGCTCCAAATTTTAATTAGATCATCCTCTGGAATATGCTTCAGCTTCTCTGTGAGTTGGTTGTACAAGATTGTGATGGAATTTACTGCAAGGACATGCAATGTATTGACTATAAGATAGTCTGTAAGTCGGATGAAGCTACAAAGGAGAAGTGAATGGGACAGTGAGATTTATCATGAACAGTATGCAACAATTGAAACAGAGTTTGTAAATGTTAATACTAACCAAGTTAACCTCCTACAGTGAGATCTTTTGTTTGCTTGCCCTGTATAGTTTATTTTGTCAGATGATTCTGTAAGAATCTCCATGGCAATACTAGAATGTAACATGTCAGGTTCACCAATTTCTGTAAGTCAAAACAATTTTACTTTTGCAGCAATATACAGTACATGATCAGAAAAGACATGCAGTATAAAGTTATGTTATGCAGTTCAAAGTGATGGACACAAATACATATTTATCCCACAAGTAGCATATGGTTTCTTATGAAGATTTTCCCGAGGAAGTGCAATATAATTTATGGAGTTGATGTGCATCCCCTGCATCTATTTTATCACTTCATATAAACATTTTGTTTTAATGAAGGATAAAAGGGAAAGGGGATGATGACTAGGCGATGGTTTGGGTGAGAAGTGTTGAGTTAGACGGGTGTGAAATGAGAAACAAGGTTAGGATAATTGATGATAGGAGATAGTGAAATAACTGAATGTGCAATTTGGGATGAATGGGGGGGGAAGAGAGGAGGCAAGATTTTGTATTTGAAATTGGAGAATTCAATGCTCATACTGTTGGGCAGTAGACTAACCAAGTAGAATATGAGGTGCCGTTCACTCTGTTTGCAGGTTACCTCACTCTGGCAGAGGAGAGGGGGGAGGGGGGGGGAGGGGGGGGGAGAGAGGGGGGAGGGGGGGAGAGAGGGGGAGGGGGGGAGAGAGGGGGAGAGGGGGAGAGAGGGGGAGAGGGGGAGAGAGAGGGGGTGCTGAGAGGGGAGGGGGAGAGGTGGGGAGCAGGGAGGGAGGGTGGAGGGAAGGGGGTAGGGGTGTGTGGAGGGGAGGGGGGTTTAGGGGAGGAATGGTGGGGGAGGGGATGGAGGGGAGGGGGGAGAAAAAGAGGGGAGAGAGAGAGGGGGGGAGAGGAGATGGGGGGGAGGAGAGGGGAGGGGGGGGAGAGGGGGAGAGGGGGAGAGGAGTGGGGGGGAGGAGAGGAAAGGGGGGGAGAGGAGAGGGGGGAGAGGAGAGGGGGCAGAGGGGGGAGGAGAAGGGGGTGGGGAGAGGGGAGAGGAGAGGGGAGAGAGGAGAGGGGGGAGAGGAGAGGGGGGAGAGGAGAGGGGGGGAGAGGAAAGGGGGGGAGAGGAAAGGGGGAGGGGAGAACCTAAAAAGACATTTTAGAACCAAAAAAGACACATTCTGCAAGCATTGTAGAACCGAAAGAGACACTTTTTGCAACCATTTTAGAACCAATAGACACTTTTTGCAAATATTTTAGAACCAATACACATTCTGCAAGCGTTTTAGAACCACTAAGGACACTTACATTTGAGTAGACATGTGTTCAGTGTTATTCACAGCTCAGAGAAACGTGACCCTCTGCCTTCCTCCATCTTGAAGAGACTGTGAGGCACACCACTTCCTGGTTTTATAGTCCCTCCCCCCTGCCACCAGCAGGGGCAGCAGAGAGGATGGGGAATTTTGTAAAAACATTAATATCTCTGTCATTTTTCATCGACGGGAAAAATCCTCGGCACACATATGGCGGAGGGGGGCTCTGAGCAAGGTGGCCAAAAATGACGGCCGTAGGTGGCGGCGTTCTCTCGGAAATCGCAGCACAGATGGCCAAAACCGGTCAAGAACAGACTTTTAGTAATATAGAAGATAGATAGAAGATATTAAGACACACACACATACATGCATGTATATTATGGGCAAATAAGTACCTGCACTCTGCATCTCAGACAGATAATCATCTGGAATAAATCCAGCTTCCAGTAGGGCTGTGCAGCACGCAATCTTGACTGTCTGTTGTGCAATTTTCCTGAATTGAGATAGGCGCTCAGAACCCTGTTAAACAAAAATAACATTGAATTCCGAGTCTACTAGTATGGATAATCAAGTATAACCTACATACTAGAAATAAGGAATTGCAGTTGCTGGTTTACAAAACAATGAGACACAAAGTGCTGGAGTAACATTTTGGTGGCAAAAACAGGAAAGCAGACTATTATCTAAATGGTGGCCGACTAGGAAAAGGGGAGATGCAGCGAGACCTGGGTGTCATGGTACACCAGTCATTGAAAGTGGGCATGCAGGTGCAGCAGGCAGTGAAGAAAGCGAATGGTATGTTAGCTTTCATAGCAAAAGGATTTGAGTATAGGAGCAGGGAGGTTCTACTGCAGTTGTACAGGGTCTTGGTGAGACCACACCTGGAGTATTGCGTACAGTTTTGGTCTCCAAATCTGAGGAAGGACATTATTGCCATAGAGGGAGTGCAGAGAAGGTTCACCAGACTGATTCCTGGGATGTCAGGACTGTCTTATGAAGAAAGACTGGATAGACTTGGTTTATACTCTCTAGAATTTAGGAGATTGAGAGGGGATCTTATAGAACCTTACAAAATTCTGAAGGGGTTGGACAGGCTAGATGCAGGAAGATTGCTCCCGATGTTGGGGAAGTCCAGGACAAGGGGTCACAGCTTAAGGATAAGGGGGAAATCCTTTAAAACCGAGATGAGAAGAACTTTTTTCACACAGAGAGTGGTGAATCTCTGGAACTCCCTGCCACAGAGGGTGGTCGAGGCCAGTTCATTGGCTATATTTAAGAGGGAGTTAGATGTGGCCCTTGTGGCTAAGGGGATCAGAGGGTATGGAGAGAAGGCAGGTACGGGATACTGAGTTGGATGATCAGCCATGATCATATTGAATGGCGGTGCAGGCTCGAAGGGCCGAATGGCCTACTCCTGCACCTAATTTCTATGTTTCTATGTTTCTAACTCCAAGGGTCAGGCCACATTCCTGGAGAATAAGGATAGGTCACATTTTGGGTCAAGACCTTTCTTCAGACTGGTGAGAATTTCTTCAAAGTGGTCATAACTACATACTACTTAGCTACAGCTCAAACTTTCACCACCAACTGAGAGTGAATATCTCAGGGCAATCGCATTACTTGCACAAAAGGACCGCCAGTCGCTATGTTTATAATTCCTTTATGAACTTCAGACGGTCTTGGTGAATGGCTGCAGATTACTTTGCTCCCACACTGGATTAATTGCCTGTTAAATCTACATCAGTTGAATCTGATGCAAAGGCAGCAAAAACATTTAAATAAATGTAAACATTGGCTCTCGGGATAAAGACAGCATTTTTAAATTCAGCTGGAACATGATTTCCTAACATTTACACTCAATACCCCAAACGGTGAAGCCAAGTATGCCATACACTTTCTTTACCGCCTTGTCTACTATGTTCCATATTCACAGATCTATGGATTACAGGCCAAGATCTTCCAGTACATCAATGCTCCATCGAATCCTGCAATTTATTGCATACAAGTCCACCACCGATTTTCCTGCACTCTTGGTTCCAGAACCTTGCCGCATTATCCATTTTGCGGGGCCAACAGTCGTCATGCCCTTGGGGAAGGGGGGGGGGGGGGGGGGGGAGGAGGGAGGGGGGGAGGGAGGGGGGGGATGCAAGTTACCGGCCTGCAAAGTATTCGTTTGAAATAGGTCAGTAAATAAGAGCTGAACCAACAGAGCAGCTGTCTGTCTCCCTATATCAATTTATATTTCCAGTTGCCAGTAATGTTCCTATAGTCAACCCCTCCACAAGCCAGTCACACACTCAACTACCTTTCCTTTACCTGATCCAACCTTGCCTCACTGATTCACTAACCTATCTTTGCACACATCCAGCAACTACTTATAAACCGATCCCATCTAATGATGTCACCAAAATCACAGGATTACAATTCCTCTCATAACCCGTTTCCCAACTCATTTTCCATTTTCCTTTGTGTCTCTCTCCAGCATCCTTTCCTCCTCATGACCTCCAACTGCGGTCCTTAACATAATTGTTTTCTTTTGTCACAATGTCCTCGCCAGTATAACGTAAATTCTCATGTGATCATCAACAATGAAAACAAAGGAAGTGTCAAATGAAATAGTAGGAAGTTAGAAACTTGAAAGCACTGCTTTACAAAATAATTTTGTGGTCATAATTCAAAAATCACATCAGCCATTCTGGGCTCAATAAACTAAATAAAGATAATTTACACGGTGTGATATTATCTGATAATCTGTTTTAAATGGAGGCACAAGGAACTGCAGATGCTGGAATCTTGAGCAAAACTCTTCGTCTAACATCATCAAATGCATTCAGTGCTCCCGATATGGCCTTCTTCATATTGGCAAAACCAAGCATAGACTGTTTCACCGAACATTTGCACTTGATCTGCTAATGCCTGTTAAATCACCCGACTGTTACCCATTTTAACTCCACCTCCCATTTTCATACCGGCCTTTCTGTCCTGGATATCCTCTAATGCTAGATTACACACACAAACTGTAGGAACAGTACATCATATTCTGCTTGGGTAGCTTCCAACCCAATGGTAGAAACGTTGAATTCTCCAATTTTAAGTAACACCCCTGTTCCTCCTCACTTGTCTGTGCACCCATTTATCTCACTATCGCACCCCTCTATTCACCCAGTGCCCTTCCACATATTCCTCCCTCCAACTTTACATTTCACTCCTCTTCTCTCCTTAGTGAACAACGTTTTGTCTACTTTTGATCTCCAGTCTTATCCAAATATCTATTAATCAAACCAAAACATGGCCTATCAATGCCCTCCATAGATGCTGCCTGACCTGCTGAGTTATTCCAGTACTTATTGTTTTGAATCCATTTTAAATATTGGCAAAGATATTGGGGATGATTTCCTGAATCTTGGAGCCCAGTTTGGTTTAGTTTACAGGCTCTTCAGCCCATCAAGGCGATGCCGACCAGCAAGCTAGTTCTATCCTGCACACTAGGGACAATTTACAGAATCTACAAACCTGCATGTCTTTTTAATGTGGGAGGAAACTGCAGCACCCGGAGATAACCCATGTGGTCACAGGGAGAACGTACAAACCCCATACAGACAGCACCCATAATCAGGATCTAACCCAGGTCTCTGGCGCTGTAAGGCAGCAATTCTACCATTGTGTCACTGTGCTGCCAGTCATAGAAGCAAAGAGAGATACAGCAAAAATAAAACTGGTCTTTCTGCTCATGGAATCAGCACTGACCAGCAATCATCCATTTACATTAATCCTACATTCATCTCATTTTTAATAACGACACATTCTAATCAACTCTCCACAGATTCAACCACTCACCGATACAGTATATATAATTTAAAGCGGCCAATTAATCCACAAATCCGCATCTCCTTGGGATGTGAGACTACACTGGTGTACCCAGAGCAATCCCACATAGTCCAAAGGTGAACATGCAAATTCCATACAGATACAACTCGAGTTCAAGATTGAACCTGGATCTTTGGCGCTGTGAGGCAGTGGCTTCACTTTTGGCCCACCACGTCCTTGATGACCAGTGGGCACCCATCTATAATAATCACAAGTCCAGTAATTGGCCTGCAGCCTTCAATAACCAGACAATACAAATGCTCATATTGACACCTCTTAAATACCGCTAGTGACTGTCTCCACCACACTCACCAGCAGAGCATTCCAGGTACTCGCCACTCTGTAGTTGAAATAAGCTCCCCTCAGACCCCCTCTAAATCGCTTACCTTTTACCCTAAATCTATGTCCCCCAGTTTTATCTTCTGATAAGGGAAAATGATTCCTGCAGTCTACTCCACCTATACCCCTCAGAATTTTATAAACCTCAATCATGTCCCTCATTAACTCCTCCTCTCCAGGGAAAGCAGACCTAGTCTCCAGTCTCTCCTAATAACTAAATCGCTCCGTCCCAGGCAACATCCTGTGAACATCTTCTGCACACTCTCCAGCGCCATCACATCTTTCCTAAGATAAGGTGACCAAAACTGAATGCGGTTCACCAGCTGGGGTTTTACTAATGTTTTGTAGTCAGAGCCTAACTTTCCTGCTTTTGTATTCAATACCCTGACTAATGTAGGCCAGCATCCCTTATCTGAAGAAGGGTTTCGACCCCGAAACGTTGCCTATTTCCTTCACTCCATAGATGCTGCCTCACCAGCTGATTTTCTCCAGCATTTTTGTCTCCCTTATGCTTTCTTGACCATCTTATATATCAGCCTTGTCACTTTCGAGAATCTTTAGATCCCATATCAAGGTCTCTCTATTCCTTAGTACTCCTGAGGACTTCACCATTTGTGGTATATGTCCTGGCTTGAGCAATACCCTCAAAATGCATTACCTTTCATTTATCAGGATTAAATTACATCCGCCAGTTCCCAGCCATTTAACCATCACATTGATATCCCCCTATAGCCTACGACTACCCTCCATATTGTCGACACTACAAAATAATATTGTCATTTGGGAACTTACTGATCATGTCTACCTACAACTACAATTAAATAATTCACACCTATTAATCACAGCATGTGACCCACTACCAATACCTGTGGAACACCACTTGTCGTAAACATCCAATCACAAAAAAAACTATCTACCATCATCGATTGTCTCCTATTGTCAAGCTAACTTTGGATCCAATTTGCCAACTTGCACTGAGTCCATGGCCCTAACATTTTGGACCAGTCTCATGTGGAACTTGTCAAAGGTCATATTTAAGTCTTGCCCATTTAAGTCCCACCGTTGAACTTGCTTGCTAATGCTTCAGACATTTCTTTCCATTAATGTTGGGCTCATGTGGAATCAGGAGAGTGTTCTCCCAGCCTTTCAATATTTTTTCAGCCTTCCTATAATGTCTCTTTAGACTTGTCCCTGGAAGGTAACAATGCATCTGGAAATATTGGTCTGCACCCAAAACAAGTCATATTCAAACAAGTTAGCTATTTCTATGTCAGGATAACATTTTAGATGTTTATACATTACCTCACTAAGCTGTTGAGATTGAATTGTCTTGAACTCATCCAGGGTATATGTGTGCCCTTTCTTAATTTTACACAGAGACATGTCACTAATGCGGTAACACATATCTCTGATGTTGAGAAGTGCAGACCTCAGCGACTTTATTGAAGAGAAAGACAAAATATGTTATTGTGAGCCCACAATAAAATCAAACTGGACTAGACATTTTCTTAGAGTTTTACATATTCTCTATATATTTTCAATACCATAATTAAACCAAAATACCGTGTAAATATTATGAAGAGACCTTTCTTCTCACATGATCCCACAAAAATAAACTGACTATATGCCTGTGAAGTTTGATACTTGAAAATTTCTTCATTACTTTAAGCTATTGTATGTTACTGTATTATGTAGGAAAATAAACATTTCAGGAGGTAACAATAATGACAATGTACATGTATAATGTACTAAACGTAGAAAAATATATAAAAGTACATAAATACAAACCAAATATTTGAGGGCTACTAAAGGGCTTGGTCAAACAGAATATTTTTAAGGGTGGTGAGAAAGATACAACACATAGCACAAAGGGGATTTAAGAAAGGGAAAACTGTTTTGGTGACAATTTTAATATTAAAGTTACTGTAATCTAGAAAACACACAAGTATTTTACAACCGAATAACAAACATTTTTTTTGGTCATTTATTAAAAATGCTTAATTGGAATATCTGTACAATTAGTGATAATATGATTTGGTGCTCATTAAAATGTTTATATAGACAGTAATACGTATCAGCATTGCAGATGAAATGTGTCCATAATCTCAACAATATTTGAGTCTATTTTAAACTGACATCAATATACAGGTTCTATATTGTAATTTCTCCATTCTAATAGATTCACTTATTGAACTTAAAGGCATATTGCCCATTGTTGAACTTTTATATTTTTCTTGGTTAGTGTGATCATTGTCCTCACTGCTTCTGTCACCCTTTTCATTTCCGTGCCCTGTCTCTCCAAAGTAACTTGCAACCTGGAATGTTTTGTTCCCATTCTTGTTCACACTTAAGAAAGTATGTTATAGTATTATGTTATGATAACATCGCTGTTGGCCGGATAATCAACAACAATGAGATGGAGTAAGGAAAGAGTGTCACGCTGTCAGAACAACAACTCAACTCTTAACAACAGCAAGAGGAAAGAGTTGCTGTTCATCTCAGGAAGCTGAGGTAAGGTGGTATGGGTAGTGAACATAATCCAGTCCTCTTCAATGGAGCAGCAGTGGAGAGGGTCGACAGCTTCAAGATCCTTGGACTCTCTGTTATGAGCAACCTAATCTGGTCCCTTCACGTTGATGCAGTGATCAAGAAAGCATATCAACTTATTTACTGTATTTCTACAGGGAATTTTAGATTTGGCATGTCCACAAAGTTCTACAGATGCACTACAGAATGTTTTCTGACACGATGCATCTCAGCCTACTATGGCAACTGCTCTGCTCTTGACTGCCTGAATAGAGTGTGGTGAACACTGCCCAGTCCGTCACAGATTTGTCACTTTCTTCCGTCCAGTCCATCTTCATGATCCATTACATCAGGTAGGCTGAAAATATTATCAACGATGCCCGCCACCGTGGGAGAATATACAGGAGCTTGAAGCCCTTTCAAATCCAGTAAAGAACAGCTTTTTTCCCACACCTATGACTCCTGAACCAATCACCTATTTCAGATGCCCCTCCCGGAGGAGCTGCCACATGCTCATACACTTCAACCTACCTCATTCGGTTATTCTATTTTTTTTTTTTTGTATTTTTTGAACTATTGCAGGTTGCACTAAATATTCGCAACTTACTACGGTTTTATATTCACTATTGTGTCTATTGTATACTAATTACTCTATGAGCTTCATGCAAACAATTAATTTAATTGCACCCTGGTGCATATGACAATAAACCCTAATCTGAATCTGAACCTAATATGCATCCAACACAATGTTTTGTTGTGATTCTTTTATTCAAGTTGTTGTTCTGTTTTAATTCATCTGAACAATTTCCAATGTACCTTATCTTCCACCTTTGAGTTTCCCCATTCCTAGACAATTTCATTTAACCCCCCCCCCCCCCCCCTAAAGGGGTAGTTATAGGCCAAGAAATTGAATGCCAAGAAAGCACTACATATTAATGCTGTTTAGGGTCTTGCCATTAACAGTATTCTTATAGGCCTGTCCCACTTTACGAGACTTTTTCGGCAACTGCCGGCACCCGTCATAGGTTGCCGAAAATTTTCAACATGTTGAAAATTCAGCGGCGATTGGAAAGATGCTACGACTCTTTGGGCGACTGAGGAGACTACTCACGACCATACAGGCGTCACCCTGGCAACATGTCGCAAGGTGAAGCCTGTATGGTCGTGAGTAGTCGCCCAAAGAGTCGTACCTTGTTCCGGTCGCCGCTGGATTTTCAACATGTTGAAACCTGCGGCGACTATGACGGGTGCCCGCAAGTCGCTGAACAAATTGCGTAAGTGGGACAGGCCCATAAGTCACCCACCAAGCACATTGTGGTCAAGTTTGCGGATTAAAACATTCCTGTGGTTTTCATGAATTCCCCTCTCATTCTTATAAATTCCATACATGAGTACATCAGGTGGTGCAAGAGAGAAAATAAGCAGAGTACATAATACAGTGTTATGTCACTAAACACAGATTGAAAGAGCAGGAATTAATTCATAACAAGAGAGGTATGTTGAATAGTCTGAATACAGCAGGTAAGAAACTGTTCTTGAAAACGGTGGTAAGTGCTTTCAAGCTTTCGTATGTTCCGTCTGACGAGAAAGGGGGGAAGAGAGAATGACTAGGGTATGAATGGTTCTTGATTATATTAGGTGCTTTCATGAGGCAACAGAACGTGTAAATGGCGCCGATGATGTGACTGGCGCCAATGATGGCTGCCACGGTGTACTGCTCCTTGCCAATTTGTTTATGTTTATGTATGTTCCTTTGTGTAGTCTGTGAAATCCAACAAAGACGACTTTCATGAGAGAGGTACACAATAACATCGACATACGGTACCTCCAAACATTGTTCTGGATTTCTCCCACTCACTGGATTATTTGGACATACTTGTCAGTGGGTGTGGCTGTGTTCAAGGTCTTGAGATGGAGGAGGACCTGGGGGAAGCGCTCTGGGGCACTCGCCTGACTCCGGCGATGAGGATAACGCACACCGCTCCCCAGTATATTCCTTGCAAATCTACATTCTCTCAACCACAAAATGGATGAACCGCAACTCCTGTGCCAAACAAAGAAGGACTTCTCTCGAGCCACTATCCTGAGCATCACTGAGACCTGGTTCTGTTAGTCGACCCTGGACAATGCGCTACAACTGGCTGGCATTCAACTACACAAAGCCAACCGCTAAGCGGAGGCAGCGGGGAAATCAAGAGGCTTTGGGATGGAATTGATTGGAGACTTTAGGAGAGCTCCCCCTCCCCTCCCCCCACTCACCACCAACAACACCACATTCACATCTGTGGAGTCATTTAAATTTCTTGGAACCATCATCTCCAGCAACCTAAAATGGGAGGCCACTATCGACTCCACATTCAAAAAGGACAACAGAGGATGTTCTTCCTGCGGCAGCTGAAAAAACACAATCTACCACAGGCATTGATGGTCCAGTGTTATACTGCCATTATAAAGTCTGTCCCCACCAAGCATGACATCCGGAGGCTGCAGCGTATTATTTGATCAGCCGAGAAGGTTGTTGGCTGCAACCTTCCCCCCCATTGACGAACTGTACACTGCAAGGGCCAGGAAGTGAGCAGGTAAGCTCATCTGTGACCCCTCTCACCCTGGCCACAAACTCTTTGAAGTACTTCCCTCTGGGAGGCGACTCCGGACTGTCAAAGTCGCCACAGCCAGACATAAAAACAGCTTTTTCCCCACGAGCAGTAGCTCCTCAACAGCCAAGAGTCCGTAGCCTCCTTTTGATCTGGTATTTTATTTTATTCTTCACATGTTTAAATTCTAACGTTTTATTTTTAATTGTTTACTGTATATCGTGTTGTTATCCTTATGAGCAAAGAACCAAGGCAAATTCCTTGTATGTATACATACTTAGCTAATAACATTTATTCAATTCAATTAAATTCAAATGAGGTCAATGGAGGAGGGTGTTGGGAGAGGTTTGTGCGGTGGACTGGGCTATGTTCACAACTGCAATTTCTTGTGGTCTTCGACAAAGCAGTTGCCATACTGAGTTGCGATGCATTTTGTCAGGATGCTTTCTATGGTATATCTGTAGATATTGTTTAAGATTCATTGGACACATGCCAAATTTCCTTAGCCTTCTGAGAACGTAGATGTATTAGTATGCTTTCTTGGCCATAGCACAAATGTGGTTGGATCATGACAATTGAAGCACTCACCCTTCTCCACTTCAGCATCAGTTATACATAATGGGGTGTGTACTCAACCACATTTCTCGAAGTGGATGACCAGCTCCTTCATTTTGATGACATTGAGGTTGGTGTCATGACACCACGCTACTGAGCTCTCTATTTCCTTCCTGCACTCTGTCTGATGATTGTTTAAGATCCAGCCCATGACAGTGGCATCATCTGCTAACTTGTAAATGGAGTAAGAGCGAAATTTGGCTGCACACCTGCTGATGATCTCACGTGTATATCAAGTTGCGTATAATCTCCTATATCATTAATGATCTCACACATGCAACATCATGTCATTGAATAGACTTACATTGCTCCTTGTATTATATTTCCTGCACTTAATTAACAGAGTTTATGCTCACCAACGAATGTCTATTACACTCGACTAATAGACTCACACATCACAAACACAACGATTCAATCATGGTAGACAGATCATACAGTGACTGACAACACATTCATTAATCTATATGTTACTGTCTTGCAGGAGAAGGAGCACAACAATACCTGCAACAATGAACTGGAATAGCATTCAATTATTACAAACTTGGGCACGTTGAGTGTAGGATGGCTATGGTCATAGGTTCAGCTGTCAGAGTTCAAGAGAGTTTATTGTCATGTGTCCCTGATAGGACAATGAAATTCTTGAGAACAATGAAATTCTTGTGGAGTGGAGGATTGGTGATCATTGATAAGAATTAACTTATAAAATCTAATTTCCCTTCACACATGCAACGTGTGGTTCATTTCACGAGACTCTAACTCTTAATGGTGAAGCCATGTTTTAAAAAGTGTTTAATTAAAGATCTCTGAGGGTGCAACTAGCTGGACAGATAAAAGGGAGTTTGATGATTTTGTATATTTGGATTTCCAAAAGGCATTTGATAAAGTGTCACATAAAATATTTCAGCAGGACAATGAGCTGTTTTTAGCATATTCCCTTAAAATGCTTACACAAGATGTGAAATAAAAAGCATTACGATCTACATTTATGTAGGTACTAAAGTTTAGTGAAACAAATGATTACATTGCGTATAAAGATAAATGTAATACTCACTGGGTTGATGATGAACAGGTTCTCCTGCAATGCTCTGCGACAATTGTTGATTTTCTTTGAACGTACATTTTTTCGCCAGACAGTAAAGGCCTTCCATTTGCGAAATAGTGCAAAGACTGGAATTTTTGTAAGTTTTTTATGATGTAAATATTCTTGTTCCCAACGGTCGAGGACTATAAAATCAATTCCCTCGCTCCTCATGTGCAGAACTCCATCCTGACTGATGGTATAATAGTCATTCATGTTGGCATTCTCATAGGCAACCACACTAAAGTAATAAATATTAGGTTCATTAAAGTGATATTTGTAGTTAACTTTTTTACCAATCTCATATCTCCTTTTTTTTTAATCATTGATGAGATAAAAAGAAAAATAATACCAATCCTGGAGGCCTCAAATAATTTGTGTGCTCACATTTATATCAGCACCAAAGAAAGATAAGTGAGAGTTCTCAAGGTTTCACTCCAATACCAAAATGGTAATTGTTCTTTAGTTTATTGTCAGATATTGATGATCTTTTTTTCATGCACTTCATTTTAAATGTTATCCTATTAATTTTGGAACTTTGTTATCTATTAATTCCTATGTTGTGCCTGTGTTTTTCCATTTGAACCACGTCTTGCTGAATTTACAATTGCCCTGAGAAGTATGAAAACAATCGCTGAAGTAATCCCTTTTTTCAATGAACTACTGGCAAATGAATCCCTTTGGAAAATGACAAAACAGTCATCCAAAGAATAAACTACTTCTCCCATCTTTATGCTGTTTTTTGCTTTTTCACAGCACTTAAATCCTACCCTAACAAGATACGGCCATAATGTGTGATTTATTATATGCATTTTCTTTTCATACAGATATTTACAACTGTATTTCAAAAACCCGATGGAATACTTTGAGCTCTCTGCTTTCTTCAAATAACGTCTGAATGTTGCTTTGCAATTTTCCGTGCCACATCACGATCAGAAGTGCCATAAGGGCTTAGGACATGTGAAGATGTGAGAACACATTAGGCTTCTCAAATATCCAAATCAAGATCGTAAGCAGGTTCCAGAATCCCAAGAGCAAAAATTGGAATAAATTGGAGAACCTTGTAATAGATCTAATTGTACTGATCTTCAATGGCCTCATCTATAGGCAATCAAAGCTCAAAAATGGCCAAGAAGATGTCAATCTTAGATTTGAGCACTAAAATGCATAAAATAATTGCCAACAACCAGTGTGGAAATGAAATTGTGAAACTCTGAAAAAGGTTTTAAATAAGCAAAAGAAGAACAAAAATATGAGGTGAAAGTAGCAAGTTTTAGGCACGGAGACTAAAAGCATGACTTGTTATGGTGAAGACTAGAAAAATACATAATAAATGATAACGTTGTGAATTGTAGGTAGAGAGAAGGCTTTGAATCACAGTGGCAGGGCTGAGCCATTTATTCCTTCAAGTGTGTTCTGCCAGTCAAAATCGTCATGGCTCATCTGAGATCTGACTCCACATACCTGCCTTTGCCCCACATACTTTAATGTAGAAAGTGAATAAAGACGATCAATCTGAGATTTAATTGTAACAAATAACAGTGAGTTGCAGCATTTTGTTATTTAAAAAAACTAGTTCCAAATTTTAGACTATATTCCCTGGTCCTAAACTGAGTGGGAATACTTCTGCTTGAACAGATCTATCAAATCTCCTTGATACCATGAGCATTTCAATCAATTTAGCTCTTAATCTGTAATTTCTAGAGAGCACAACCGGAATTGCATCTCCTAATTTTACAACTGGCATCCAGATCTCACCCTGGAAGTCTCTGTACTTATCTAAGACAGATATATTTTTGGTGCTTGCGATTATTCACAATATTACAGATGATTAGAGTAGTGCTTTGTCATAGTTGTAACACACTTCTAGTTTATCTCCAGGGAAGATCCAAGGCATGTAAAGGCATGCATCAAATTTACCCATATGGTCCTTGTGGAATAAGGGGGCTAGATGATCCCAAGTTGCAAGTATCCATTACTCGCCTCTTAACTAAAGGGTAGTTTATGACCTTTTTTGCCTGGTGCTATTGCTTGTGACAGTGTAGATTACCAGGAATGAAGCAACTGTTAACTTTCCCTAGGAGCATGCCATGATCTTCAAAATGTTTTGCAATAAAGTGGGAACTATTACAATAAAACTGTTTCAAAGTGCGCATCATTAAATTTATCCACTCCTGACCTCCTGATCATTTGTTGTCACTCTAAGCCCTGTTATTCAGAAACAAAACAATCACATAGGCATGTAATTAACACAACGGGAGTGCCATGGGACAATTATGGAAAATAAGAAACAATTTTCTTTCAATTGTCTCAAGCAATTTAGGTTGAGGTCTCAAATGCCGAGTAAATTTGTCACATGAGCAGAAATCCTGAAGCACAGGCAAATGCTTAAGAAATACAAGTTCAAATCCCGCCAAGACAGTTGGGAAATAGATTATTCAATAAATTCAGAATAGAATGCTAGTATTAATAATTGTGAACATGACACAACCAAATTGCTAATGTTCTTTTGGGAAAGCAATCTGCCCTACCTACCCAGTCTGCATGTGACTCTAACACAATTAGTTGATTCCGAACTGCTTGTGGCCAAGGCACTTGTTCTGGAACCTTCCATTGTTGAGGTGAAACTCTTGCGTGAGCGGGGTGGGGGAGAGATGGGAGGAGTCGAAGTTTAACTGGTATGCTCTCGAACTATGGCAAGGACTTTACTTAAATATTTACTGAATGCGCTTGAATGCCGGAGCTGTCTTTATTAAGAAAGACACAGCAGTGTACACAAAACATGGAACTCCACAGTGGTGACCGCGACGATCCAAAGCGGTTTATTTTGGAATTTTACCACATATGCAGACGACATCACAGACCAGCAAAATACAGTTTCCATCAAACTGCACGTTTTCTGGACATCACACCCCGCGTGTGGTTCGAACAGGCTGAAGCCCAGTTCCACATTCGACAAATTCAGGCTGATACGACTAAATATTACTACATGGTCAGTGCGCTGGACCAGGACACCGCCGGTCGCCTAATTGATTACCTTCGCCAGCCACCAGCTGCAGGCAAGTACGAGGGCCTCAAAATGCTTCTCTTGTGCACTTTTGGTCTCAGCCGCTGCGACAAGGCAGCCAAACTCCTTCATATGGATGGCCTCAGCGACCGCAAGCCGACCATGCTTATGAATGAAATGCTCGCCTTGTGAATGGCCACAAGCCCTGTCTCCTGATCGAACAGATTTTCCTCGAACAGATTTTCCTGACGACATTCGCTTGCTACTCGCGGACGAGGTTTTCACTGACCCCCGCCGGGTGGCTGCCCGTGCGAACGTGCTGTGGCAGGCGAAACAGCAGGGTAGTGCCACCATCAGTCGAGTGTCGGCCGTGCCTCGACCCCAGTGGTCGATCCCAGCCTCCACCGAAGGTACGGCAGTGAGGCCGGCCACAAGCAACGCTGGCAAAGAAATATGTGGTGCTACTACCACCAAAGGTGGGGTTCCAAGGCCCGCCGATGCCGACCACCCTGCGTGCATCCAGGAAACACCGAGGCCCGCCGCCAGTAGTGACTACTGCGGCCGGCCAGAAGCATCGCCTCCTCTACACCTGGCAGCGTCATTCAGGGCAGCATTTTCTCGTGGACACGTGAGCAGAGGTCAGTATTTTGCCCCCATCGGGAGCCGACACTTGTTCCAGTAAAAGGGGAACTTCTCTGACCGCCGTCAACGGCAGCAACATCAGGACGTACGGAGTCTGTATGATCCCACTCACTTTCGACTCCTGTCACTTCACCAGGCCTTTCACTATTGCCGACATCTCCCAAGCGCTGCTGGGCGCCGATTTCCTCCGGGCATGCTCCCTGCTGGTCGACATGAAGGGACAACGTCTCGTCCATTCTGAGACGTTTGAGTCGATCGCCTTGCGCCACGCTAACTTGACTGCGCCGTATCTCAGCTCGGTGACTTCCTCCGATAATGAGTACGCCCGGATATTGGCCGATTTCACCGACATCCTAACCCCCCAGTTCACAACGGCCAGCCCCAAGCATGGGGTAAAGCACCATATCCCCACCATCGGGCCGCCACTCCATGCACGCGCACGTGGGCTTCCCCCTGACAAGCTCCAACTGGCCAAGGACGATTTCTGCAGGATGGAGGAAATGGGCATAGTGCACAGCTCAGACAGCCCATGGGCATCTCCGCTTCACATGGTCCCCAAAGCATCTGGGGGCTGAAGACCCTGTGGGGACTACCGCCGTCTCAATGAAGTCACAACGGTCGACCGGTACCCTATCCCTCACATCCATGACTTCACAGCCCATCTGGACGGCGCAAAGTTTTTTTCTAAAATCGACCTGGTACGTGACTACCATCAAATTCCAGTCCACCCAGACGACATCGCCAAGAAGGCTATCATCACCCTCTTCACTCTCTTCGAGTTCCTCCGGATGCCTTTCAGCCTCAAGAGCGCCGCTCAGGATTTCCAACGGCTTATGGACATGGTGGGCCGTGGGCTGGATTTCCTGTTTATTTACCTTGATGATATCCTCGTCGCCAGCCGCTCTCGCCAGGAGCACCGCGCACACTTCCGGCTGTTCTGCCAGCGGATCAGCGAGCATGGCCTGGACATCAACCTTGCTAATTGTCAGTTTGGCCTCATTTCCATCAGTTTCCTCAGCCACCACATTAATCAGCATGGTGCAATTCCGCTCCCATCCAAGATTGAGGCCATTCGCAAGTTTCCTAAACCCTTCAAGATGAGGGGACTCCAAGAGTTTGTCGGTGTGGTGAATTTCTATCACCATTTCGTGCCAGCAGCCACCAGGATCATGCAACCTCTGTTGAAGGTCCTGGCCAGGAAGCAGAGAGACCTCATTTGGGACAATACAGCTACAACCTCTTTCTACAACGCCAAAGAGGCGCTGGTAAAGGCGACGATGCTGGTGCATCCATGGGCCAACGCGCTGACTGCTCTCACAGTTGATGCACCTGACACAGCCGTGGGCGGAGTGCTGGAACAACTGATCGATGGAAGCTGGCAGCCCCTTGCCTTTTTCAGTCATCACCTGAGACCTCCCTAGCAGAAGTACAGTGCTTTTGACCGAGAGCTCCTTGCACTCTATCTGGCCATCCGGCATTTCCGCTACTTCCTCGAGGGCAGGGGTTTCACGGCTTTCACCGATCAAAAACTACTCACGTTTGCTTTTGCAAAGGTGTCTACTCCCTGGTCATCCTGGCAACAGCGTCACTTGGCCTACATTTCTGAGTACACGACTTGCGTTCAGCATATTGCGGGCAAGAGCAACCGGGTCGCAGATGTGTTGTCGCACCACCATCAATGCCATCCACGCTTTGGCCCCAGGCATCGACTACAAGGCTCTGGCCGCCGCACAGCGAGTGGATGAGGAGATGCTCGCCTACCACATCCCCATCTCAGGCTTGTTGTTGGAGGATGTGAGATTCGGACCCGCTGACAACACGCTACTTTGCGATGTGTCTACTGGACAGCCGAGACCCATCATCCCCGCAGTTTGGCGCTGCCGGATTTTCGACATAGTTCATGGTTTGGCTCACCCTTCCATCGGGCAACAACGGTTCTGGTGGCAGCCAAGTTTATGTGGCACGGGTTGCGCAAGCAGGTCGGCAACTGGGCCAGGGCGTGCATCTCCTGTCAAACATCCAAGGTTCAGCGTCACATCAAGGCGCCCTTGCAGGATTTTGCCCTGCCACACCATGGCCGGAAGCCATCCTGCTTTCAGATACCTCTGCTTCGACGTGTGCACGTGCCCTCACTGCCCACTGGATCGCCCGTTTTGGTGTGCCGGTGGATATTTCTTCCGACAGAGGTGCAGTTCACCTCCGAGTTGTGGTCAGCAGTGGCCTGGCTGCTGGGCGCTCAGCTACACCACACTACAGCCTACCACTCGCAAGCCAACGGTCTAGTGGAGCATTTACACCGTCACCTGAAGGCATCCTTAAAGGCACGGCTCACGGGCCAGGACTGGATGGACGAGTTGCCATGGGTCCTGCTGGGCATATGCACTGCCCCGGAAGAGGACCTGGCAACTTCCTTGGCCGAGCTAGGCGTACAGCGCTCCACTTATGGTCCCAGGGGATTTCACCCAGCGGTACATCGACATCAGGAACCGTCCATGACCATCCTGACGCGGCTCCAGAAGATAGGCACGCTCTCTCCTGTCCCGACGTCCCGCCACGGACTCAACCCCACGCATGTCCCACCCGCCCTCACAGACTGTCAATATGTGTTCCTTTGCCATGATTCTCACCGTACGCCACTGCAAAGGCCTTACGAGGGACCTTTCCAGGTGCTGCAACACAGCACCTCAATTTTTGTAATCAACATGGGCGGTAGGCACTAGGCTGTTTCCGTGGACCGTCTTAAGCTGGCACATTTGGACATGGATCAGCCTGTGCAGGTGGCACAGCCCCGCCGTAGAGGGTGTCCACCGTTACGACCGCACCTGCCCTCAACTTTACCGGTTGTGACCCCGAGCACGGGAGACGTGTACACGAGATCAGGCCACCTCACTCGTAGACCTACTCGCCTCCGTTACTCCGGTTCTGGGGGGGTCATGTGGCGCCATCTTGTGACCAAGCCACTTGTTCTAGAACCTTCAATTGTCGAGATGAAACTTTCGCGTGAGCAGGGTGGGGAGAGATGAGAGAAAAAGGAGTCGAAGGTTAACTAGTGTGCTCTCAAACAACGGCAAGGACTTTACTTAAATATTTATTGAATGCGCGTCAGTGCCGGAACTGTATTTATTAATAAAGACACAGCTGTGTACACAAAACTTGGACCTCCACAGTGGTGACCCCGACAATCCAAAACGGTTTATTTTGGATTTTTACCACGTATGCAGCCGACAACACAGACCAGCAAAATGCAGTTTCCATCAAACTGCACGTTTTTTGGACATCTCAACCCCACGTGTGAAGCCCAGTTCCACATTCGACAAATTCCGGCCGATGCGGATAAACATTACTACGTGGTCAGTGCGCTGGACCAGGACACCGCCGGTCATCTAAATAATTACCTTCGCCAGCCACCAGCTGCAGGCAAGTACGAGTGCCTCAAAATACTCTTCTTGCGCACTTTTGGTCTCAGCCACCGCAACAAGGCAGCCAAACTCGGCAGCCGCAAGTCGACCATGCTTATGAACAAAATGCTCACCTTGCTGAACAGCCACGAGCCCTGCCTCCTGTTCGAACAGATTTTCCTCAGACATTCGCCTTGCTTCTCGTGGACGAGGATTTCACCGACCCCCGCCGGGTGGCTGCCTGTGCGGACGTGCTGTGGCAGGCAAAACGCTGTCCACTGATAGCGCCACTATCAGTCGAGTGTCAGCAGTGCCTCGGCAGGTCAAGCGGTCGGTCCCAGCCTCCACCGAAGGCATCCACCTCCACTGAGGCCGGCCACAAGCAACGCCGGCAAAGGTACGTGATGCTACTACCACCAAAGGTGAGGTTCTGAGGCCTGCCGATGCCGTACCACTCTGCGAGCATCCGGGAAACGCCTTGGCTGACCAGAAGCATCGCCTCCTGTACACCTGGGACCGTCATTCAGGGCGGTGTTTTCTCGTGGACACAGGAGCAGAGGTCAGCGTTTTGCCCCAACGACACTCGTAAGAGGGGACCTTCGCTGACCGCCGTCAACAGCAGCAACATCAGGACGTACGGAGACTACATGATCCCACTTACTTTCGACTCCACTGCTGGGCGCCGATTTCCTCAGGGCACACTCCCTACTGGTTGACGTGAAGGGACAACGTCTTGTCTATTCTGAGACGTTCGAGTCAATCGTCTTGCTCCACACTGACTTGACTGCGCCGCATCTCGGCTCGCTGACTTCCTCCGATAACGAGTACGCCCAGATCTTACTCATTTTAAGGTCATGAGTTGTATGGAAAGGTTGGATAGGCTGGGACATTTTTCCCTGAAGTGCAAATGGCTGAGAGATGACCTTCTGGAAATGCACAAAATTATGAGAGGCGTCAATAAGATGAATAGTTATAGTCTTTATCTCAGGAGTCTAGAACTAGAAGGCATGGGATTAAGGTGGGAAGGCAATGGTTTAATGGCAACCTGAGGGATAACCTCTTCACTCAGAGGGTGGTGAATAAATGGAATTATCTACCTACCAAAGAAAGTTGAAAAAGCCAGATACAAGAGCAATGTTTAAAGAACACTTGGACATGTACATGGGTAGGAAAGGTTTACAAGAATTTTGCAAAAAGCAGGCAAATCACTTGCTCATTTATAAAACCAGGTCAACATGGATGAGCTGGGCAGAAAGGTTTGTTTCTGTGCTGTATGATTTCATGTCTCTATGGCTATTAGAGATGGGAAATAAATGTGACAGAAATCCAACCTCATAAGAATTAAAATAAAAGATGCACCAGCTGCATGCAATCCAACAAAAATTGCACTGGAATACAACATTAATGCTAAGTAAAAATACCATCTGTCTGGCAAGAAGGATAAACCAAGACCTGGTTTCCTATACAATTCCAAACATGTGTTCAAAGAAAAGAGGCATCCTCAGTCACTTCTCAGTCCTGATTTATTTTACTGAACATTTGCACCGCAAAAATGTATAGTGGAATTTTGAAGGTATGAGGTGGGTGTCTCTAATCAAATGTCTTATTCAAAGTTCAACATTTCAACGGTGCTGTACAGCATTCATTCCTTTTTGCACTGACATTAAATACTACCTTAAATACTAATGGTTTTTGATGTGTGGCTTCATCCAAAAGCTTCTGAATTGAAAGGAGGATACTACCAAGTTCAGGTATTGAGAAATCAGATGTTTAATGCCTTACTCAATTGGAAAGATGAAGTGATAGATATTCATGTTTGACAGATTTGGTTAATGTAAGCATAAAATAAACAGTCCAAAATAAAAGATAGTACCTCAAATTATAAAAATCATAATTAATTGAGTATTTAGGAGCATTATGGGTCATGTATAAAAATCCCAGGTGCCTATTCTTCCGAATGATTGAAGTAATTTTCAATGGATCTTGAATGTTTTCCTTGATGACATCTGCTGCTGTTCTATATGTTAGCTCTGGAGGTGAAATCATCCTCATGCATGAACTTGTTCTACACAAAGCAAGTGCAGGAGATGGTGGGATTGGCTGTATACATGTGTCGATATCAATCTGTATAAAATATACAATAGGTTTAATATTAAAATAGCCCCATTCAACAACATGCAGAATATAATGGCAATAATTTCATTTTCACTTTCTAGAGATTTTCCAGTAAACTATATTGTTTTGACAGTGATACAAATTCCACCAAATGTAAGTATTTTTCACTTTTTCACAAAATGTGCATCAGTAAAACAAATCAAATATTCAGAAACATTGAAGCAAATTTAGATTGCTTCCTGTTCATGCCCCGCTCACTTGGGTTGCACAGCAGCGCAGTGGATTACAGTGCCAGAGACCTGGGTTCGGTCCAAACCTCTGGTGCTGTTTGTACGGTTTGTATGTTCTCCCTGTGACTGCGTGGCTTTTCCCCGAGAGTTCCGGTTTCCTCCCACATCTCAAAGACGTGCAAGCTTGTAGATTAATTGACTTATGTAAATTGTCCCTAGTGTGTAGGATGAAACGAGTGTATGGGTGATCGCTGGTTGGCACGGATTCAGTGGACCAGAGAGCCTGTTTCCATCTCGAAACTAAACTAAACTAAACTAAACTAAGAAAGTGCCTCTGAGTATAGGTTTCAGTTCTATTAAAATGAGTACACTTCACAGAAAAAATTAATTTCTCCATTCAAACATTCTGTCACATTTACCTTTTTTGGAATGAAACCTCCTGTCATTATCCTGTATCACATTTGAATCAAGTAGTCCATTAAATTTGTCAGAAATGTATATTCCTGTAATTTTTACAATTTGCATCTAGGAATTTTTGCCTGTTCTGCAATGAGAACTTCCTCTCGCCTTTGGTTTGCTGTATTATTAATTGCTCAATTTTAAGAGATGGATGCAAAAAGGTAAAAGGTGTCTGGTTAAATTTGGTTACGCCCATACAGACATGCATAAACACTCACACACCTACGCACATGCACACATGCACTGTGCATGGTAATACAGCACTAAAATAGACTCTTGGGCCCACCAAGTACCTACCAACAATTGATCATCTATTTCCACTAATTTTGTAATTTTGCACTATTCCTGTTTTTATTCTCTTCACCTTTCTTTCAACTCCTCCCAGATGCTATCACTCACCTACACATGAAAGACAAATTACCGCAGCCAATTAATCTACCACATACATATTTCTTCTTCAAAAACTTTCTTAACTGCTTACTATAAAAATAATTTATTTTAGCTTATACATTTTTCATAACACAACATATTTTATTTTATTGGTTTTATCTTCCAGGGATTTATTTCTTACCTCTCCTTCAGAAAAAAATCTTAGTGAAAACAGCAGGAAAGTTTATTTCTGAAGGCTCATCATTTGGTTAACAAAGAAAAACAATTATTTTTCTTCAATCAGTTACCAGCTGTAAATGGATGCTGAGCTATGCAAGACATAGAATGAATGCACACTGAGTCCTAGGTTACTTGGTAAAATTGGTAAAATTAAATGTTGCAATTATTTTCCCAAAAGGCTAACAAAAATTGGAAGGAATTCGTGATCCTGTGAAGCAATTGACAAATCATCTACTGCCTTTCAGCTTTATAAGAATATCACATGTACATTTATAGGTGGAGATGTAAAGACAAGGTACATCAAAAGGAGCCTAAATGACAATTAAGAAAGAATAAAAATGTACATTTATACAATACTGTTCAAACCTGCTTCTTTGTCACATCAGCTGGGAGTTCTGGCAGCCGTTTTAAGGATTTGACTAAATCTAAGGCAGGTTGTAAGATTATTGTTGGTGCACTGGGTGGAGTCCATCCTGCGTTGATCAATTGCTCTCTATTCTTTGCGTAGATTGATTCTGGCTGATTGTGATCTTGAAAGATCTTCAATATAGGCTGCAGTTACACAACATAATGGCGTTAAGAAAATTTTCTCCAACAAAATAAGAAATGCATTTGGTAATGAAACAGTAACATTACACAGTAGAGTGCATGGAATTTTATTAACAAGTGTACAATATGCCAAATAATTTAGATTGGTAATAACCAGCTTTTCTGAGGAAGCTGACAATCCAAAACACTTCAGAGAACCTCTGATACTTAAAATTAGATTAGATTAGATTAGATTAGATTAGATTCGTTTTATTGTCATTCAGACCTTTCGGTCTGAACGAAATTTTGTTTCCCTGCAGTCATACATATAATTTTTAAAAATGGCAAAAACACACAATCAACACAAATTTAACATCCACCACAGTGAGTTCACCAAACACCTCCTCACTGTGGTGGAAGGCAAAATCTTAAAGTCTCTGTCTCTTCCCTCTTTGTTCTCCCTCTGCGCCGAGGCGACGGTTCAAACTCCGCGGGTGGTTGCTGCCTCCGCCACAACTCCAGGGCCGAGTCGGGTCTCCGCCGCTGCTGCTGCTGCTGCCGCTACAGCTTCGGTGCCGAGCCGGGTCTCCGCTGCTGCTGCTGCCGCCGCTACAGCTTCGGTGCCGAGCCGGGTCTCCGCTGCTGCTGCTGCCGCCGCCACAGCTTTGGTGCCGAGCCGGGTCTCCGCTGCTGCTGCTGCCGCCACCACAGCTTCGGTGCCGAGCCGGGTCTCCGCTGCTGCTGCTGCCGCTGCCACAGCTCCAGGGCCGAGCCGGGTCTCCGCTGCTGCTGCTGCCGCCGCTACAGCTTCGGGGCCGAGTCAGGTCTCCGCTGCTGCTGCTGCCGCCGCTACGGCTTCGGGGCCGAGCCGGGTCTCCGCTGCTGCTGCTGCCGCCGCTACAGCTTCGGGGCCGAGCCGGGTCTCCGCTGCTGCTGCTGCCGCCGCCACAGCTCCAGAGCCGAGCCGGGTCTCCGCTGCTGCTGCTGCCGCCGCCACAGCTCCAGGGCCGAGCCGGGTCTCCGCTGCTGCTGCTGCCGCCGCCACAGCTCCAGGGCCGAGCCGGGTCTCCGCTGCTGCTGCTGCCGCCGCTACAGCTTCGGGGCCGAGTCAGGTCTCCGCTGCTGCTGCTGCTGCTGCCGCTGCCACAGCTCCAGGGTCGAGCCGGGTCTCCGCTGCTGCTGCTGCCACCGCTACAGCTTCGGTGCCGCCAGCTCCGCCATTAGGCCTCGGCGCAGACGGAGACGGGGAATGCGACCGAAGAAAAAGTCGCATCCCCCGAAGGAAGAGACCAAAGCATGTTTCTCCCACCCCACCCACACACATACACAACTTAATAAAACAAAATTAACTAAAACATGACAAGGAACAAAACGAAAGAAAAAAAACAGACGGACTGCAGGTGGGCCGCAGCTGTTAAGCCAGCGCCGCCATCTTGAATTATTAGTTAACCTGTAACTAATAATGTTTATACTGAACCTCTGAATCTTATGTAAAATAAAAAAGTTAAATGTTCAGTGTAAAACAGTTGTAATGGCAAATTTCCAATTCTTCCAGTGTCCAACCTTCCATTGCCATTACTACATAGGTAAGTAGAAATGATCTTACGCAGACCAAATAGAACAGATTTTCCAGCCATTATTTCCAGTTTAATTGGTTCTTTATTGAAGTAGTTGTACAAACAAAGAGATGAACGTACCAGGTTCTCCTTATTCTGCATACAAGTTGTAAAGCCTATTCTCCCGGTCTGGTGAGAACTGTATACTCTCCTCCCCTGTGCATTGTCTGATCACTCCCTGTTCACTATGCCCATATGTATACACCCCTCTGTGCATCTAATGACCGCTCCCAGGTGTCCAAATTAATACTGCAAAATATCTAGACAAAATAATATAATATGCCAACAGTAACTAGCCAAAACATAAATGGCTCCGGCCCCAAATTGTTCTTCGTATATAACAAAACAATTACCAATAAACATTAAAAGGAGCTATAAAAGCTTAGCATATTATCAAAAACAAAAGGTATGTACTATGTGTTGGCATTTAGTCTTCTTTAGTGATTCTTTAATCTTCCTGCTGTACCTGGATCTGAGTTTCTTGGATTAGCGGCAAGTATTCTTGTCTTCACAGTTTCCAAAAGATATCTGCCATATATTGCACCTGTCTCCATTTGTGTTTGATGTACAAGTCTTCCTTCACAAGGCAGTAATGGTGGCAGTAATGGTTTGGTTTACAACAGAAGAAGATGGTTTGGTTAAGTCCTTCCAGGTCCATTGGATCTTCAGAACTCTTGGTAATGAGTCGATCATTTAAAAATGCTTCAAATTCACAAAATAAAGTTTGCAATCCTTCATCGTCCAGAACTTGTTGGTTAAGAACAGAGCGCAGCACTTTCGAACCATGCGGATCAATCGTTCCCAAACACTGTACCAACTTATCCCTTGCTGAAGCATAGCATTCTGGACCTTGTCCTGATTTAAGCCACTATGTGCTTCTAATTCTCTTTCCGCTCTGATAGTATTTAATCTTAAAGATGAAACTTGACCTCGTCGACAGATGAATCTTCGTAATCCATGTCTCTGTCAAGTGTAGATGCAACTTCAAGATGTATTGCCCTGCTTGCCATGCAGGTGAAGATTACACTATACCTTTTCACAAGACTTTGTCCTCTCTTGATCTCTTTTTGATTCTGCTGTGTGGGGATGTTTTTTGTTGGACTCTATTGTGTGTTGTGTTTCTTTATTTTCTTTATTTTATTGTATGGCTGTATGCAAAAACTAATTTCAGACCCCGGTCTGACATTAAAGTGCCATCGTATCGTATCGTATCTATAGGACCAAAGTAGTCTACTCCTAAATCTGTAAATGGAGGCTTGCCTGCAGGATTTTCCTTTATGCGAACATATCCCCATTGTGATACATCAGTAGCGTCCCTCACAAAAGGGATCCTGGTTGCTACAAATGTTTGGAAGCGTTTGGTTTTGTTGTGGATGTACTTAAGCACTGTTGTGCTATTGGTCCAGAAGATGGATTTGTCAAGTTGAAGCTGTAATTCCTTTTGCAGCATTGTGTCCACTCTGACAGCTAGGACTGCAGCTGTAAGCTCCAATCTGGGAATCGTCATTTGCTTTAATGGTGCCACTCCGGATGTTCCCATTATGAATGTAGCATGCACTTCTTTGTTATCACCTACCAGTCTTAGATATGAAACAGTACCGTAGCCTGCGCCTGTAAAGTGGTGCAGCTGTGCATATCTGATTTGACCAAAGTTTGTGGACTTCATGCACCGGTCCACTTTAAATTCCACCATCTTGTTGAGATCTGCTAACCAGCCTGTCCATCGCTGAGAGAAGGTTTGGGGTATGTTTTCATCCCATCGGAGTCTTTACTTGAGCTCCTGCATAATCAGCTTGGCTGGCAGAGTAAATCGTGCTAGAAATCCTAAAGGGTCATATATAGAGCCAACCACAGACAAGATGCCCCGTCTTGTGTATGGTCGTTCCTGTGGAGCAATTCTGAACTTGAACACATTTGTTTCAACGCACCAGTCCAATCCCAGTGCTCTTTCTATTGGCAGATTGTACATGGAAGTTGTTCTTTACTGTGTTTGTCACCTCTGCTGGAAAGTGAGCTACGTTATCTTCAGCGGTCTTCCTTAATGCAAAGTTTGCACAACTTGGTGACGACACTGCTCCAAAAAGATGTACCTTTCTCCTTGTATTCAACAAGACCGTGCTGCACATCAGCCTCGGGTGACCACAGGAATTGCAGATAGTCAATATGCTTTTCTGATATCTTGACCTAATGAAATATTGCTTTAATATCAGCCATCAAAGCAACCGGTTCTTGGCTGAATCTGATGAAAACTCTAATGAGTGAGTTGGTAAGGTCAGGACCCTGCAGCAGATAGCAGTTCCTTTAAAGACTGCTCCACAGTCGAAGACCACCCTTAAGGTTCCTTTTCTTGAGTGATACACCCCATGGCGAGGGATGTACCAGAGCTCTCCATCACCTCGATTCAGCTGGTCCACTGGTACCATTTCAGCATAACCACTGTCAATCATTTCTGTGAGGAAAGATGTATATTCAACATGAAATTTCATATTGTTGCCAAACCTGCGTTTCAGGCTCTGGATGAGCTGCTCTGCAATGCAACGGTTATTTGGTATGCTGCCGCTTCCTTGTTTGAAAGGTAAGTCTACATAATAGTCCATCTATCATCTTTGCGGAGAGATTCATAATACATCTTCTCTGGACATTTCCTCTGTTTCCTTGATGGTTCTTTCACTGAAGTCGTGATTGTATTGTTTGACCAATAGCTCCTCTAGGTTTACAATGGATATTTGATTGACAGCAGCAGCAGGGCAGCCATTTTTATCCCTGCTTTCATTGTCTCTTCTCAGGGGACCCATCCCAGTAGGGTCTTCACGATGAATGGTCAATCCCCTTGGCTGTTGACCAGCTGTCAATGAAGCTTTTGTTCCAATGAGTAGGTTGATGCCAGTCCATTTTAGGAATCTTGATATCCTTCAAGTAAGGACGTTGTATCAGGTTTTCCTGTCTAGGAATGTCCAACTTTCCGTTGCCAATACTACACAGGTAAGTAGGAGTAATCTTACGCAGACCAAATAGAACAGATTTTCCAGCCGTTATTTCCAGTGGATTAATATATTTTTATATGTTCATATATATATTGGAGGTATATAATTGGCTCTTTATTGAAGTAGTTGTACAAACAAAGAGATGAACGTACCAGGTTCTCCTTATTCTGCATATTAGTTGTAAAGCCTGTTCTCCCGGTCTGGTGAGAAATGTATACTCTCCTCCCGTAGTGATTAGAATCCATAGTCTTTTATTAGCAACTCTGCGGAGGAAACACAAGGTGCTTTCGTCTCCAAGCATTCAGCTAATCTAACTGGAGAGAGAGAGCTCACTAATAAGCCTGTGGGCGGACCAGTAGTATGAGTGACATAAGTAATGTGCAACAAGCATAATCTGTGTGGTAACATATATATAGTATCAACACACTAATCTACATCTCCCCTGTACCTGGTCTGATCACTCCCTGTCCACTATGCCCATATGTGTAGGCCCTAGGTGCATCTAATGACCGACCCCAAGTGTCCAAAATAATACTACAAGATATATCTAGACAAAATAATATAATATGCCAGCAGTAACTAGCCTAAACATAAATGGCTTCTTCAACAGTTTTCACGTGTCAGTAATATGTAACGTTACACAATATCTACATTGGTTGAAAGCCAAGATATATTTGCAATATCTCCTTGACAATTTTTCATTTTCTTGGTGCCTATGTATTGCAATATTTGTTACTTCTATCTGGTTTCCCCTCAGTCTCCAACGCTGTATGGAAAACAATTTTTGCCATGGACTAGAAGGGCCGAGATGGCCTGTTTCCGTGCTGTAATTGTTATATGGTTGCCCAATCTTTTTTGCACACCTAATCTACTGCAATCCAAGCAGCATCCTGGTGAACCCCTTCTGCACCCACTCCAAAGCCTCCACATCCTTCTTGGAATGTGGTGACCAGACTGCATACTCTACTCCAAATATGGCCTAACCATAATTTTAAACAATTGCAACATAGGTAATTGTGAAAATTATTTTGCACTAGAAATCTTTAATATCTGTTTCTCATTTAGAACTGCATCAAGGCAATTAATTGAACAGGAATGAATGTTATCAATAAGTAATAGAACTACCTTCACACTTGCATTCATGAAATATTTTCATTAACACCTACCAATGGTTGCAATCTTACAGGCTGCTCTCTTGCTATTCTTTTCTCCCGTGCCTTTGTGGTCCGGCTAAATTTCAAAGCAAGAGGATTTGGGCTCATCTGTTTAGGTGCTGTTGATATTAGCCTTGTTTGTAGCTGTGAAGGATCAATATCTGTATTGGGCGCAGTAAAGTCATCCCCAAATCTCCTTCTTTTTTTTTGGAGATGCTGTGGCAAACATGCTGATGTATTTGGAAGATTTAACATTTTGACCTGCAAAAATAAGTTGAAATATTGCAATGTGAAATCATCTACAGGCAATATTGTTAACTGTAACAATCTTACCTATCTATCTATATTACTAAAAGTCTGTTCTTGACCGGTTTTGGCCATCTGTGCTGCGATTTCCGAGAGAACAGCGCCACCTACGGCCGTCATTTTTGGCCACCTCGCTCAGAGCCCCCCTCCGCCATATGTGTGCCGAGGATTTTTCCCGTCGATGAAAAATTACAGATATATTAATGTTTTTACAAAATCCCCCATTCTCTCTGCTGCCCCCGCTGGAGGCAGGGGAAGGGACTATAAAACCAGGAAGTGGTGTGCCGCAATCAGTCTCTGCAAGTGGTGTGCCTCAATCAGTCTCTGCAAGTGGTGTGCCTCAATCAGAGCTCTGAATAACACTGAACAAATGTCTCCACAGCTGTGAGTACCCATAATGTGGTTTGAAAATGAAAATTTGGTTAGTTTGAGGGAAAAAAGCACTACCTGCAAATGGTTGTTTGGGTTGAAGTAAAAAGGCACCCTCTCCTCTTCCCCCCCCCCCCCCCCTCTCCTCTCCCCCCCCCCTCTCCTCTCCCCCCCTCTCCTCTCCCCCCATCCCCCTCTCCTCTCCTCTCCCCCCCTGTCCTCTCCTCTCCCCCCCCTCTCCTCTCCTCTCCCCCCACTCTCCTCCCCCCCCTCTCCTCCCCCCTCTCCCCCCTCTCTCTCTCTCTCTCTCTCTCTCTCTCTCTCTCTCTCTCTCTCTCTCTCTCTCTCTCTCTCTCTCTCTCTCTCTCTCTCTCTCTCTCTCTCTCTCTCTCTCTCCCCTCTTTTTCTCCCCCTCCTCCCCTCCATCCCCTCCCCCACCGTCCCTCCCCTAAGCCGCCCTCCCCTCCACACACCCCTACCCCCTTCCCTCCACCCTCCCACCCCCTCCCTGCTCCCCACCTCCCTCTCCTCCCCCCTCCCCCCCTCTCTCTCTCTCTCTCTCGTCTCGCCCCTCTTTTTTCCTCCCTCTCCTCCCCTCCATCCCCCTCCCCCCACCGTCCCTCCCCTAAACCCCCCTCCCCTCCACACACCCCTACCCCATTCCCTCCACCCTCCTCCCCCTCCCTGCTGCCCCCACCTCTCCCCTCACCTCACCCCCCTCTCAGCACACCCTCTCGCTCTCCCCCTCTCTTCCCCCTCTCTCCTCCCCTCCCCCCCTCCCTCCCTCCCTCCCTAAACCCCCTCCCCGCCACACCCCCTACCCTCTTCCCTCCACCCTCCCTCCCCCTCCCTGCTCCCCACCTCTCCCCCTCACCCCCCTCTCGGCACCCCCTCTCTCTGCCCCTCTCTCTGCCCCTCTCTCTGCCCCTCTCTCTGCCCCTCTCTCTACCCCTCACTCTCTCTCCTCCCCTCCTCCCCCACCTTTCCCCCCTCACCAACCCTCCCTCTTCTCCTCCTCTCCGCCCCCTATCCCTCTTGCCCCTCTCTCTGTGTCTCTGTCTCTCCCTCTGTCTCTGCCCCTTCTCTCTCTGCCCTCACTCTCTAACCCCCCCCCCCCCCTCTCTCTAGATGTGACTGCGTTGGGGGCTATGCATCAGTAGATAGGGTGGTTATGGGGTAAAAGGAGCAAATTAATAATATTAATATAATATCAAGGGAGGTAATTAGCATGAGTGCGGGGGGGTGGGGGGGGATAGTTAGTGTGTGTGACGCTGCATGTCGCCTCCCCCCCCCCCCCCCGCAACCGCACGTTGGGGGAACAGACCCAACGGGTCTGCACTTGGTCTAGTAATTTATATTATTTTTCAATGAAAATATACATTTTCAAAAATATATATATTTTAAAATATAGACATAGTAAATATAGAAATTATAAATTGCAATAAAACACCTACCATGCTTGGCACAGGTTCAAATTACGCAGAAATTGAATAAAATAGACGGGTTTCCATGTAGGGCAAAAACTTCCTCATGATCATTTCATACATGGTACAGGTGCACAACCTTTTATCCGGAGTTCCGGAAACCGAAAACCTCCGAAAACCGGACATTTTTCCCAGGATGTCGTCTGCACACCAAAGCTCGCGTTTGGTGCCAAACTTGCCCCGAAATGACCCACGGTCAACCCAGGTCTGTACTACTGTAGCGGCTGCCTCCTCCCCGGAGACCGGGGAGTCACTTAAACATCTGTAAATCGGCGCGATGTTGTGTGTCGGCGGCCACAGCGCTCCGGAGCTTACCGCACGGCGACCCGGTAAGGCATTGCCCGCTCCCCACTGGTATCCCAGCGCTGCGACGCCGCCGACTCCCAACATAGCGGAGCTGGGGCTGCGGGCGTCCGGCCGCGGGCGGCGCTGGATTTGGAGCGCCGCGCAGCCAGGGGTAGAGTTGCCGGGGTCGGAGCTCCAACCGACGCCGCCCTGCGGCCAGACGCCCGCAGCCCCCAGCTCCGCGATGTTGGGAATCGGCGGCCACAGCGCTCCGGAGCTTACTGCACGGCGACCCGGTAAGGCATTGCCCGCTCCCCGCCTCTCCGACCAGGTAGGGGACTAAGAATTAAAATTTCCCCCTTCACATAAAAGCCCTCCAAACTAACTGACTAACATTTAAGCAATGATTTACAATGATTCCCCGGTCTCCGGGGAGGAGGCAGCCGCTCCAGACTTTTCAAGCCTCCCGCGCTACCTACGCTAAAAATCTTCCTTTCGGAAATACGACAAATTCCGAAATCCGAGAAGTGTCTGGTCCCAAGGCTTTCGGATGAAAGGTTGTGCACCATAAGAAATGTGAAGGAAAACAGATTTTGGTTCATTTTCAGAGGGATTTGAATACAGGGTGTCAAGGATCAGGATGCTTCTCAATTAAAATGAAGCAAAGTGCAGTTTGTAAACATTTTTGAAGTTCAAACAACACAAAATTAATAAAGAAAATAATTAGAACCAGATTTATTAGTTTGCCCTGATAAACACTTCGTTTTTTTGGTTAGAAAATTTGGAGAAATTTGGGCCGATTAAAAACTGACAATAAAATGGGGGATGACATGAATATTTTCAAGATTGTACTGGATGAGGATGGTCATTACATTGATGGCAGCAACAATGTGGTCAGCAAGTGCAGAGGTTAGAGGTGACCAGAAGGCAGGTTAGAGGTTCACAACACAAAACCAAAAATAAAGAGGTGCGGATGTTACAGACGATACCACACAAATGAGTTAATCTACCAACAAAGTCTCAGCTTTCTCAATAGGTTTGAAGGTCAGTGGTTCTGCAAACTCGGGTAAAAATGACAGATTTCTGCACTGATGCTCTACTCAGAACTGCTGTAGGTTTTGGGAGCAACAGCAGGAGGAGATTAGCAAGAGATCAGACTGATTGGCTCTAGCCCGAGTGGGAGGAGAGAAGTGAGTCAGTGCCGGGAAAACAGTTGAAAACTGAGGAATTCGGTTTGTAAATTGGTAAATCAGGCAATTTATCAGTCAATTTAAGCAAGACTGCTCTTAGGGAGCGGCAGTGAGGAGCGGCCCTGTGAGTAAAGTGTGAGTCTTTGGCTCGAGAGTCTTAGGAGAGGAGACCACGCAATACGCTTGAGAGGTAGAGACGAAAGAAGGAGATGTCAGGCAAGCTGATTCAGTGCGATGCTTGCAGTATGTGGGACATCAAGGACACCGCTGGTGCCTCTGGCTGCTACAAATGCGAGAAGTGCATCCAGGTAGAGCTCCTGAAGAACCGTGTTGGGGAACTGGAGAAGCAAGTGGAAGACCTCCGGTTCGTCCGAGAAACTGAGTCGTTCCTCGACAAGTCCTACAGTAAGATTGTTACACCTAAGGTACTAGAAGAGAGAAGGTGGGAGACAGTGAGAAAGGGAGGGAAGCATGGAATGCCAACGTCCCTGGGTGTTGTACCTCTTGTGAACAGGTTCACCCACTTAGAAGCTGTCGGGACAGAAGACGTGTTTACACTGAGCGGCGGACTGGCTTGCGATGTGAATAGGGCTGTTGAGCCAAAACCAAAAAGGCCTAAGGCAGGCAACGCCATTGTAGTGGGAGACTCCATTGTGAGAGGTACGGACAGGGGTTTCTGCGGGCAACAGACGGGATGCGAGGATGGTGTGCTGCCTTCCTGGTGCCAGGATCCAGGATGTCACGGACAGAGTGCAGAAAATCCTCAAGGGTGAAGGTGAACATCCGGAAGTGGTAGTGCATGTCGGCACAAACGATGTCGGAAAGAAGGGGATGAATATTCTGCAGCGTGACTTTAGAGAGCTCGGAAAAATGCTGAAAAGCAGGACCTCCAGGGTTGTTATCTCCGGTTTGCTTCCAGTTCCTTGTGCTGGCGAGAGCAGGAACAGGGAGACACGGGACCTGAACGTGTGGCTGAGGAACTGGTGCACGGGGCAGGGATTTAGATTCTTAGATCATTGGGATCTGTTTTGGGGTAAGGGGGAACTGTACAAAAGGGACGGATTGCATCTTAACAGGTGTGGGACCAGCATTCTGGCAGGCAGGTTTGCCACTGCTACACGGGTGGTTTTAAACTGAATAAGGGGGGTGGGGTGTCGAATGGGATAGTGGAGGATGGAGTTAAAGGGAAAGGGTTTCTTAAATGTGTGAGCGTAGAGACAGAGGGGTGTAAAATGAGGGCAATAGGTAGCAAGGTGAAAAGTAAAAGTGGCAGGCCGGCAAATCCAGGGCAAAAATCTAAAAGGGCCACTTTTCAGCATAATAGTATAAGGGGTAAGAGTGTTGTAAAAACAAGCCTGAAGGCTTTGTGTCTCAATGCAAGGAGCATTCGTAATACGGTGGATGAGTTGAATGTGCAGATAGCTATTAATGACTATGATATAGTTGGGATCACGGAGACATGGCTCCAGGGTGACCAAGGCTGGGAGCTGAACATCCAGGGATATTCAATATTCAGGAGGGATAGACAGACAGGGAAAGGAGGTGGGGTAGCGTTGCTGGTTAGAGAGCAGATTAACGCAATAGAAAGGAAGGGCATTAGCTTTGAGGATGTGGAATCGATATGGGTAGAGCTGCGAAACACTAAGGGGCAGAAAATGCTAGTGGGAGTTGTGTACAGGCCACCTAACAGTAGTAGTGGAGTTGGGGATTGCACCAAACAGGAAATTAGAAATGCGTGCAACAAAGGTAAAACAGTTATAATGGGTGACTTCAATCTACATATAGATTGGGTGAATCAAATTGGCAAGGGTGCTGAGGAAGAGGATTTCTTGGAATGTATGCGGGATAGTTTTCTAAACCAACATGTAGAGGAACCAACGAGAGAGCAGGCTATTCTAGACTGGGTATTGAGTAATGAAGAAGGGTTAGTTAGCAGTCTTGTTGTGCGTGGCCCCTTGGGCAAGAGTGACCATAATATGGTTGAGTTCTTCATTAGGATGGAGAGTGACATCGTTAATTCAGAAACAATGGTCCTGAACTTAAAGAAAGGTAACTTTGAGGGTATGAGACGTGAATTGGCCAAGATAGACTGGCGATTGATTCTTAATGGGTTGACGGTGGATATGCAATGGAAGGCATTTAAAGACTGCATGGATGAACTACAACAATTGTTCATCCCAGTTTGGCAAAAAAATAAATCAGGTAAGGTAGTGCATCCGTGGATAACAAGGGAAATTAGGGATAGTATCAAAACAAAAGATGAAGCGTACAAATTAGCCAGAAAAAGCAGCCTACCAGAGGACTGGGAGAAATTCAGAGACCAGCAGAAGAAGACAAAGGGCTTAATTAGGAAAGGGAAAATAGATTATGAAAGCAAACTGGCAGGGAACATAAAAACTGACTGCAAAAGCTTTTATAGATATGTGAAGAGAAAAAGATTACTTAAAACAAATGTAGGTCCCTTGCAGTCAGAAATGGGTGAATTGATCATGGGGAACAAGGACATGGCAGACCAATTGAATAACTACTTTGGTTCTGTCTTCACTAAGGAAGACATAAATAATCTGCCGGAAATAGCAGGGGACCGGGGGTCAAATGAAATGGAGGAACTGAGTGAAATCCAGGTTAGCCGGGAAGTGGTGTTAGGTAAATTGAATGGATTAAAGGCCGATAAATCCCCAGGGCCAGATAGGCTGCATCCCAGAGTACTTAAGGAAGTAGCCCCAGAAATAGTGGATGCATTAGTGATAATTTTTCAAAACTCTTTAGATTCTGGAGTAGTTCCTGAGGATTGGAGGGTAGCTAATGTAACACCACTTTTTAAAAATGGAGGGAGAGAGAAAACGGGGAATTACAGACCAGTTAGTCTAACGTCGGTAGTGGGGAAACTGCTAGAATCAGTTATTAAAGATGGGATAGCAGCACATTTGGAAAGTGGTGAAATCATTGGACAAAGTCAGCATGGATTTATGAAGGGTAAATCATGTCTGACGAATCTTATAGAATTTTTCGAGGATGTAACTAGTAGAGTGGATAAGGGAGAACCAGTGGATGTGTTATATCTGGACTTTCAGAAGGCTTTCGACAAGGTCCCACATAAGAGATTAGTATACAAACTTAAAGCACACGGTATTGGGGGTTCAGTATTGATGTGGATAGAGAACTGGCTGGCAGACAGGATGCAAAGAGTAGGAGTAAACGGGTCCTTTTCACAATGGCAGGCAGTGACTAGTGGGGTACCGCAAGGCTCAGTTCTGGGACCCCAGCTATTTACGATATATATTAATGATTTGGACGAGGGAATTGAATGCAACATCTCCAAGTTTGCGGATGACACGAAGCTGGGGGGCAGTGTTAGCTGTGAGGAGGATGCTAGGAGGCTGCAAGGTGACTTGGATAGGCTGGGTGAGTGGGCAAATGCATGGCAGATGCAGTATAATGTGGATAAATGTGAGGTTATCCACTTTGGTGGTAAAAACAGGAAAGTAGATTATTATCTGAATGGTGGCCGATTAGGAAAGGGGGAGATGCAACGAGACCTGGGTGTCATGGTACACCAGTCATTAAAAGTAGGCATGCAGGTGCAGCAGGCAGTGAAGAAGGCGAATGGTATGTTAGCATTCATAGCAAAAGGATTTGAGTATAGGAGCAGGGAGGTTCTACTGCAGTTGTACAGGGTCTTGGTGAGACCACACCTGGAGTATTGCATACAGTTTTGGTCTCCTAATCTGAGGAAAGACATTCTTGCCATAGAGGGAGTACAGAGAAGGTTCACCAGACTGATTCCTGGGATGTCAGGACTTTCATATGAAGAAAGACTGGATAGACTCGGTTTGTACTCGCTAGAATTTAGAAGATTGAGGGGGGATCGTATAGAAACGTACAAAATTCTTAAGGGGTTGGACAGGCTAGATGCAGGAAGATTGTTCCCGATGTTGGGGAAGTCCGGAACAAGGGGTCACAGTTTAAGGGTAAGGGGGAAATCGTTTAGGACCAAGATGAGGAAAACTTTTTTCACACAGAGAGTGGTGAATCTCTGGAATTCTCTCCCGCAGAAGGTAGTTGAGGCCAGTTCATTGGCTATATTTAAGAGGGAGTTAGATGTGGCCCTTGAGGCTAAAGGGATCAGGGGGTATGGAGAGAAGGCAGGTACAGGATACTGAGTTGGATGATCAGCCATGATCATATTGAATGGCGGTGCAGGCTCGAAGGGCCGAATGGCCTACTCCTGCACCTATTTTCTATGTTTCTATGTTTCTATGCTTGCCTGTATGCTTTGTAACCGAGCACCCTCAGAAGGAACTGGCTCCTCTAAGGAATCCTCCTCATGCATCTTCACTGTCCCATGTTCTAAGCATCAAGGTCCTTGAAATAAAATAAATAGATATGAATTAGTCAAATTAATGTGTTAAGAAATATTCTTAAATTCATGATGTTCAGTCCTCTCATAATTCAGGTATTGATAAAATAAAGTCAATTGTGTCGGAGATCATTTTTAATTCTGTCACCAGCCTTCTCTGAAATCCCATTCCTTCCATCTCTGATGGACAATGATGAAGATGCTTGATTTATTTAAGTATCACAATTCTATGTATTATTGAGACTGATGGGCCACGTGCAGTTTTCTCCCTCCTTATTTTTACTGTACTTATTTCCTACAAGGGGTTAAAAAGTTCAGACCCTTGAGAAGTTAAGTTAATGCAATCATATGATAGACAGAGACCGTTCAGTCAGAGTGGCCATCTGACAAATGCTTTTTATTGCATTGAGACTGGAGTCATTGGTGGCTTTGGGTAGCTATATGAACTGACCAAGTGTGTTATGTGATTAGTGCTGAGATTTAAATGTGTGAAACATGATGTGATGAGACAAGCAGAGCAAGCTGTTTCAGTTCTAGCTTGAGAATCACCAATAATTACATTCCTACTCCTATATGGTTACAATTGGAATCCCCAGAATTAAATCTCTGACTCGTTTTTTTCTTATTTACATGCTGCCTCTCAATAATATCATATTGAAAACATCAAATTACTCCTGTGCAAGAGTAACCACTAGTTCCAGTTTACCACAGCCTCTTAATCTCTGCAAAGTTTGTTAATTTTCACTAAAGTTGCCTGCCGTCGAGCACCAAAAGGATGGTCAGACAGACAGATGGATTAAATTAGGATGGCACAGTGATATGGCTGGTAGACCTGATGCTTGTGATCGCGTGGGTTTCCTCTGGGTGTTCCGGTTTTCTCCGGCATCCTAGACATGCTGGTTTGTTGGTTAATTGGCCTCTGTAAAATTGCACCTAATGTGCAGGGAGTAGGATAACATACAACTAATTTGATGGTCGACGTGAACTCGGTGGGCCAAAAGCCTGTTTCCATGCTGTATTTCTCAACTCTAAACTAAACTCTGATGACCCTGCATCGGAATTGTGAGATGGCAAAAGCAAATGGGTGAGAGAGGGCAATGGGTGGAACAAAATATATGAACCTAAAAGGGTGAAATAATGTGGCAAGGAATAGATAGTTAACCTCCTCAACCTGTGTAATATGCTGGTAATGTTATGAAGTGATGTAGTCTGGTCTTTTGGAACATGTCCAACAGGCCTGAATATACAAATAATAGAAAAAAGAGGGAGATTACAAACAAAAGTGTCCAGTCGCGAAGAGAGCAATTCCTTCGAAATGCGGTCTAGACATAAGCTCAGGGGCGTCCACGCCTTAGCGGTTGCAGCTCATAGACTGTGGAACAGCATCCCTCTTCCCATCAGAACTTACCCCTCCATCGACTCTTTTAAATTGAGACATAAAACTCATCTTTACTCTCAAGCCTTTCTTGATGTCCTCTAGGGAGGACTATGTATGTATTTATGAACTTAATCTATGAACAAATGTTGTATAACGTTAGTACCTCCACCAATGTAAAGCACTTTGGACAACGAGAGTTGTTTTTTTAAATGTGCTATAGAAATAAAAGTGACTTGACTTGACTTGAATGATGTCCAATGATTTAGAATGACTGAACCAATAATGGGCATCCTTTCTTTTCTCCTGGTAATTGGAGATTTTATTAACCTTCCATACATTTTGTCACAGATATCACGTGTTAGTCATTCTCTCCTGCACTACCCCCCATCACAAACCTTGCCTTTTAGTATTTTTGTCCTTCCTTCCTCTTAGTAATTTAGTTTGGTTTAGTTTAAGTGGAGAAAAAAATATTGCTAAACTCAGTTCTGATGAAATATAATTTGTCTGAAATATTGCTTCTCTCTCCACAAATGCTTCCGAATCTACTGACCATTTCAGCATTGTTTTCACCTTTGTGGCTATAATCAGGGATGGGAAGAACTATAATCATGATATAACTATAATCATGACATAACTCTGAAGATCTTTCCTGGTCCGAGAACACTGATGCAATTATTAAGAAAGCACATCAGCGCCTCTACTTCCTGATTCCTTGTGGGGATTACTGAGACATGGCTGCAGGAGGATCGGGCCTGGGAACTTAATATTCAGGGTTATACATCCTATAGAAAGGACAGGCAGGTGGGCAGAGGAGGGAGGGGTAGCTCTGCTGGTGAGGGATGGAATTCAGTCCCTTGCGAGGGAAGACATAGGGACTGACGAGGTAGAGTCACTGTGGATTGAGTTGAGGAATTGTAAAGGCAAGAAGACACTAATAGGTGTTATTTACAGACCCCCAGATAGTAGCCCGGATGTAGCGTGTAAGTTGCAGCAGGAGTTAAAACCGGCATGTAACAAAGGTAATGCCACTGTGGTGATGGGGGATTTCAATATGCAGGTAGACTGGGAAAATCACGTTGGTTCAAGACCCCAAGAAAGAGATTTTGGCGAATGCCTCCGAGATGGATTCTTAGAGCAGCTTGTAATGGAGCCGACCAGAGAAAAGGCAATTCTGGATTTAGTGTTGTCCAATGAACCAGATATGATAAGAGAACTCTAGGTAAAGGAACCGCTTGGAGGTAGTGATCATAATATAATTAGTTTTAATCTGCAATTTGATAAGTAGAACGTTAAATCGGAAGTGGCAGTGATGCAGTTGAACAAAGGGGACTATGAAGGCATGAGAGGGGAGCTGGCTAAAGTAGACTGGAAAGGGATCCTAGCAGGAATGACGGTGGAACAGCAATGGCAGGAATTTCTGGGCATAATCTAGAAGACGCAAGATCATTTCATTCCAAAAAGGAAGAAAGATTCTAAGGGGAGTAGGAGGCAACCGTGGCTGACAAGAGAAGTTAGGGATAGAATAAACCTAAAAGAAAAGATGTATAACACAGCAAAGAGTAGCCGGAAGCCAGAGGATTGGGAAACTTTCATAGGACAACAGAAGGAAACAAAACGGGCAATATGGGCTGAAAAGATGAAGTACGAAGGGAAGCTGGCCAGGAATATAAAGAAGGACAGTAAAAGCTTCTTTAGATATGTTAAGGGAAAAAGAGCAGCAAAGTCAAATGTGGGTCCCTTGAAGGCAGACACGGGTGAAATTATTATGGGCAACAAGGAAATGGCAGAAGAGCTGAAAGGCACTTCAGATCTGTCTTCACTAAGGAAGACACAAACAATCTCCCAGTTGTACTGGAGGACAGAGGATCTAAGGGGGTAGAGGAACTGAAAGAAATTTTCATTAAGTGAGAAATAGTATTGGGTAGGCTAATGGGACTGAAGGATGATAAATCCCCTGGACCTGATGATCTGCATCCCAAGGTCCTCAGGGAGGTGACTCGAGAAATAGTGGATGCATTGGTGATCATTTTCCAATGTTCAATAGATTCAGGATCAGTTCCTGTGGATTGGAGGATAGCTAATGTTATCCCACTTTTCAAGAAAGGAGCAAGAGAGAAAACGAGGAATTACAGGCCAGTTAGCCTGACTTCGGTGGTGGGAAAGATGCTGGAGTCAATTATTAAAGAGGTAATAATGGGGCATTTGGATAGCAGTAAAAGGATTAGTCCAAGTCAACATGGATTTATGAAAGGAAAATCATGCTTGACTAATCTTCTGGAATTTTTTGAGGATGTGACAAGTAAAATGGATGAAGGGGTGCCAGTCGATGTAGTGTATCTAGACTTTCAGAAAGCCTTTGATAAGGTCCCGCACGGGAGACTGGTGACTAAAATGAGAGCACATGGTATTGGGGGTAGGGTGTTGACATCGATAGAAAATTGGTTGGCAGACCGGAAGCAAAGAGTAGGAGTGAACGGGTGCTTTTCAGAATGGCAGGCAGTGGCGAGTTGAGCGCCGCAAGGCTCAGTGTTGCGGCCGCGACTGTTTACCATATATATTTGGATTTGAAGAGGGAAAGTAGGAGCAACACTAGCAAGTTTGCGGATGACACTAAGCTGGGTGGTAGTGTGAACTGTGAAGAGGATGTTAGGAGGTTGCAGGGTGATCTGGACAGGTTGAGTGAGTGGGCAGATGCGTGGCACATGCAGTATAATATAGATAAATGTGAGGTTATCCACTTTGGCGGCAAAAACAAGGGGGCTGATTATTATCTCAATGGGGTTAGGTTTGGTAAGGGGGAGGTACAGCGAGACCTGGGTGTCCTTGTACACCGGTCACTGAAAGTTGGCATGCAGTTCAAGTTCAAGTGAGTTTATTGTCATGTGTCCCTGTATAGGACAATGAAATTCTTGCTTTGCTTCAGCACACAGAACATAGTAGGCATTTACTACAAAACAGATAAGTGTGTCCATATACCATAATATAAATATATACACACATGAATAAATAAACTGATAAAGTGCAAATAACAGAAAATGGGTTATTAATAATCAGAGTTTTGTCCGAGCCAGGTTTATTAGCCTGATGGCTGTGGGGAAGTAGCTATTCCTGAACCTGGTTGTTGCAGTCTTCAGGTTCCTGTACCTTCTATCTGAAGGTAGCAGGGAGATGAGTGTGTGGCCAGGTTGGTGTGGGTCTTTGATGATACTGCCAGCCTTTTTGAGGCAGCGACTGCGATAAATCCCCTTGATGGAAGGAAGGTCAGAGCCGATGATGGACTGGGCAGTGTTTACTACTTTTTGTAGTCTTTTCCTCTCCAGGGCGCTCAAATTGCCGAACCAAGCCACGATGCAACCGGTCAGTATGCTCTCTACTGTGCACCTGTAGAAGTTAGAGAGAGTCTTCCTTGACAAACCGACTCTCCGTAATCTTCTCAGGAAGTAGAGGCGCTGATGAGCTTTCTTGATAATTGCATTAGTGTTCTCGGACCAGGAAAGATCTTCAGAGATGTGCACGCCCAGGAATTTGAAGCTCTTGACCCTTTCAACTATCGACCTGTTGATATAAATGGGGCTGTGGGTCCCCCTCCTACTCCTTCCAAAGTCCACAATCAGTTCCTTGGTTTTGCTGGTGTTGAGGGCCAGGTTTTAGCGCTGGCACCATATGGACAGTTGCTCGATCTCTCTTCTATACTCTGACTCATCCCCATCAGTGATACGTCCCACAACAGTGGTATCGTCAGCGAACTTGATGATGGAGTTCGCACTGTGACTGGCTACGCAGTCATGAGTATAGAGTGAGTACAGCAGGGGGCTGCGCAGGTACAGCAGGCAGTGAAGAAAGCTAATGGAATGTTGGCATTCATAACAAGAGGATTTCAGTATAGGAGTAAAGAGGTTCTTCTGCAGTTGTATAGGGCTCTGGTGAGACCACATCTGGAGTATTGTGTACAGTTTTGGTCTAATTTGAGGAAGGACATCCTTGTGATTGAGGCAGTGCAACGTAGGTTAACGAGATTGATCCCTGGGATGGTGGGACTGTCATATGAGGAAAGATTGAAAAGACTAGGCTTGTATTCACTGGAGTTTAGAAGGATGAGAGGATATCTTATAGAACCATATAAAATGTTCTATAAGATAGAGCTCTAGGGGCTAGTGGAGTCGAGGGATATGGGGAGAAGGCAGGCAGAGGTTATTGATAGGGAACAATCAGCCATGATCACAATGAATGGCGGTGCTGGCACAAAGGGCCGAATGGCCTCTTCCTGCATCTATTTTCTATGTTTCTATGTTTCTAAGATTACGGAGTCGGCTTGTCAAGGAGGGCTCTCTCTAACTTCTACAGGTGCACACTAGAGAGCATGCTGACCGGTTGCATCGTGGCTTGGTTCGGCAATTTGAGCGCCCTGGAGAGGAAAAGACTACAAAAAGTAGTAAACACTGCCCAGTCCATCATCGGCTCTGACCTTCCTTCCATCGAGGGGATCTATCGCAGTCGCTGCCTCAAAAAGGCTGGCAGTTTCATCAAGGACACACACCATCCTGGCCACTCACTCATCTCCCAGCTACCTTCAGGTAGAACGTACAGGAGCATGAAGACTGCAACGACCAGGTTCAGGAATAGCTACTTCCCCACAGCCATCAGGCTATTAATCTTGGCTCAGACAAAACTCTGGACATTAATAGCCCATTATCTGTTTATTTGCACATTATCAGTTTATTTATTCATGTGTGTATATATTTATATAATGGTATATGGCCACACTGATCTGTTCTGTAGTCATGCCTACTATGTTCTGTTGTGCTGAAGCAAAGCAAGAATGTCATTGTCCTATCAGGGACACATGACAATAAACTCTCTTGAACCTTGAACCTTGAACCTTGAATCTAACCTAGTGCCCACAGCTACTCCTTTGATCCAGAGTTGAAGTTGTTTTCCGTGAGGGTACCAATAGTCAGGTGAATGAGAATATTGTGAAGGTCAATTAAATGGGCCTCTGTCCAAGGAAGAAGCATAGGGCCCACAGACCCTCTTGATGTGGAATGGATGTGTAGATGGTTTGTACATCATCCCTCAATATTTTCTGATCCTCCAATTAGAGGGTATTGGCTATAAGGAGACGTTGGACAAACTGGGATTGGAGCATTGGAAGCTGAGGGGAAACCTGATAGAAGCATAAAAAATTATGAGAGGCACAGATTGGGTAGACAGTCAGAAACGTCTCCACAGGGTGGACATGTCAAGCATTTGAGGACATAGATTTAAAGTTTGAAAGAGATGTCCAGGCAATGTTTTTACAAAGAGAGTGAAATTTACAAAGAGAGTGAAATTTCGCTTGGGTAGCTTACACCCAGCGGTATGAACATTGACTTCTCTAACTTCATCTAGCCCTTGCTTTCCCTCTCTCTCCATCCTCTCCCCATTCCCAGTTCTCCCACCAGTCTTACTGTCTCCGACTACATTCTATTGTTCAAGAAGGAACTGCAGATGCTGGAAAATCGAAGGTAGACAAAAGTGCTGGAGAAACTCAGCGGGTGAGGCAGCATCTATGGAGCGAAGGAAACAGGCAACGTTTCGGGCCGAAACTGTCTGATGCAGGGTTTCGGCCCGAAACGTCGCCTATTTCCTTCGCTCCATAGATGCTGCCTCATCCGCTGAGTTTCTCCAGCACTTTTGTCTACCTCCGTCCGCTACATTCTATCACTGTCCCGCCCACTCCCCTGACATCAGTCTGAAGAAGGGTCTCGACCCGAAACATCACCCATTCCTTCTTTCCAGAGATACTGCCTGTCCCGCTGAGTTACTCCAGCATTTTGTGTCTATCTTGGGCTGAAAGCATCATCCGCTGAGCATCATCTCCACCCACCCACCCACCCCACCAAGGCCTGGCATCGGGCCACGACAACCTCTGCCTGTGCCACCCCACAGATTGCAAATGCCGCTCGCCTTCCCGACGTGGGACCTTTCGTGTCTATCTCCAGTGTGAACCAGCGTCTGCAGTTGCTTCCTACGCACTTACCGACGATGGGCTTCAGCGGCCGCGACTTGCTCCGGCTCCGCCGTTTCCCCGCTCCGATTTGTTTTCCGTCTCCAGGCAACAGCGCGGCGCCGACACCAGGCCGACGTGCGCGTCGCCGTCACCGGGTCAACGCGCGCGGCACCGTCATCTGTCGTCGTGCGCGTCGCCGTCATCTGTCATCCTGCGCGTCGCCGACATCGGGGTAACGTGTGCGTCGCCGTCATCTGTCATCCTGCGCGTCGCCGACGACAGGCCAACGTGCGCGTCGCCGACATCGGGGTAACGCCCCGGAGTCTCAGCACGAGTTTCAGAGGCGGGACCATGGCCACGGTGGGGCGGTGAATATAATGAACAGCAGGTGCTGATTTACAAAATATAATATAGACCGTTGTGGTTGAACATCGACACAAAACGCTGGAGTAACTCAGCGGGTCGGGCAGCATCTCTGCAGAAAAGAAAGACGTGAGGTTGCGGGTCGAGGCCCTTCTTCAGACTGAGTCAGGGAGAAGGGAAACGAGAGATACATGATACGGTGATTTCGAGAGTCAGGTCACTTTCACTTTTATTTATATAGCACATTTAAAAAACAACTCTCGTTGGCCAAAGTGCTTTACATTGGTGGAGGAATTTATAGATCCTCCTTTCCCTGGGTCAACACTCATTCCTTAATCAACATCAGATACTTTTAAGGCAGAGATTGATAGATTCTTGTTTAATGTGGGTGTCAGGGGTTATGGGGGGAAGGCAGGAGAATTGTGTTAGGAGGGTGAGATAGATCAGCCATGATTGAATGGTGGAGTAGACTTGATGGGCCGAATAGCCTAAATCTGCTCCTTTCACTTATGAGCTTCTTATCTTCATTGGAATCGTAATGGAAATTGTCAGAAATACACAATTTGGAATGATTCTGATACGCTGTTGGGGAGAGTAGAGGGATAAATGTCAGATCATGTATCTTGCAACTATCAGAACAGATCTGATGTGCCCATTACCAGGTATTCATGATAGATTATAGTCAGACTCAGCAGAGCATGGGCCTTGGGGGTTTCTGCACTGTGCTGATGGAATCCAGTAGTCAGCTTTACATCGTTTTGGGGAAATCAGCTATATGGGGCATGGTGACTGAAGTTTCCATTTGATTTAATTGTTAGTGTATATATAGAAAATAGGTGCAGGAGTAGGCCATTCGGCCCTTCGAGCCAGCACCGCCATTCAATGTGATCATGGCTGATCATCCCCAATCAGTACCCCATTCTCCCCATATCCCCTGACACCGCTATCTTTAAGAGCCCTATCTAGCTCTCTCTTGAAAGTATCCAGAGAACCGGCCTCCACTGCCCCCCTGAGACCGAGAATTCTACAGACTCACAACGCTCTGTGAGAAAAAGTGTTTCCTCGTCTCCTTTCTAAATGGCTTACCCCTTATTCTTAAACTGTGGCCCCTGGTTCTGGACTCCCCAAACATCGGGAACATGCTTCCTGACTCTAGCGTGACCAAACCCTTAACAATCCTATATGTCTCAATGAGATCCGCTCTCATCCTTCTAAACTACAGAGTACAATCCCAGCTGCTCCATTCTCTCAGCATGATAGTCCTGCCATACCGGGAATTAACCTTGTAAACCTACGCTGCTCTCCCTCAATAGCAAGAATGTCCTTCCTCAAATTAGGGGACCAAAACTGCACACAATACTCCAGGTCTCACTAGGGCCCTGTACAACTGCAGAAGGACCTCTTTGCTCCTATACTCGACTCCTCCTGTTATAAAGGCCGACATGTCATTCGCTTTCTTCATGACCTGCATGCTTACTTTCATAGACTGATGAACAAGGACCCCCAGATCCCGTTGTACGTCCCCATTTCCCAACTTGACGCCATTTAGATAGTAATTGCCTTCCTGTTTTTTATACCGAAGTGGATAACCTCACATTTATCCACATTAAACTTCATCTGCCATGCATCTGCCCACTCCCCCAACCTGTCCAAGTCACCCTGAATTCTCATAGCATCCTCCTCACAGTTCATACTGCCACCCAGCTTTGTGTCAGCTGCTAATTTGCTAATGTTACTTTGAATCCTTTCATCCAAATCATTGATGTATATTGTAAATAGCTGCGGTCCCAGCACCGAGCCTTGCGGTACCCCACTAGTCACTGCCTGCCATTCTGAAAGGGACTCGTTAATCCCTACTCTTTGTTTCCTGTCTGCCAACCAATTTTCTATCCATGTCAGCACTCTACCCCCAATACCATGTGCCCTAATTTTGCGAACTAATCTCCTATGTGGGACCTTGTCAAATGCTTTCTGAAAGTCCAGGTGCACTACATCCACTGGCTCTCCCTTGTACATTTTCCTAGTTACATCCTCAAAAAATTCCAGAAGATTAGTCAAGCATGATTTCCCCTTCGTAAATCCATGCTGACTCGGACCGACCCTGTTACTGCTATCCAAATGTGCGGCTATTTCATCTTTTATAATTGACTCCAGCATCTTCTTCACCACCGATGTCAGGCTAACTGGTCTATAATTCCCTGTTTTCTCTCTGCCGCCTTTGTTAAAAAGTGGGATAACATTAGCTACCCTCCAATCCACAGGAACTGATCCTGAGTCTAAAGAACATTGGAAAATTATCACCAATGCATCCACGATTTCTAGAGCCACTTCCTTAAGTACCCTTAAGCTATGGTGTTTTTAATTTAGAAAGTACAAAATACAGCCATATTCACAATATCATTAGTAACAACCCTGTATAAAATATATATGCCATGCAGTTAATCTGTCCTTTAAATTTCCTTTATTTTGAAAAGCCTTCAGGATTTATGTTATGCTTCATTCTGTCAACTTGTTTTGTTCAATCTGTCTTTCTCTTCCCAACATCTTTCTCTGCACATTTGCGCAAAATGGCATTTTGTTATTGTGTAATGTATTTTAATCTTTTATCAGTGGTCTTCACTTTCGTTCCTGTTTTATAACAGAGTCCACACTTCAAAAATATTGTTAGCTGTTATGTGCTTTGGGACTTCCTGAGCTTGTGAAAGACACAAGCATTCTTTCTTTAACTCTTTGCATATGTCTTTTTGGAAGAGAATACAAAAGAAAAAGATGGCATTTTAAAGAACTTCCGCATTAATTTGAACAGTTAAATCATTACTATGAGACTGAAAGATCAACCTCACAAAGCATATCTTCTGAAACAAAGTAGTCTGCTATTTTTGTTTGAAATATTAACGTGTACATTTAACCAGAAAGGAAACAATATATCATCACACTGAGATCAATTTCACAAAGAACACTTTTGAAACAAAGTAGTATGTGCTATTTTTTATTTGAAATATTAAAATATTAACTTGTGGGCTTCTTATCAGAAAGCCAACAAAAAGGAAAATGTGAATTCGTGTTTAAAGCTGTATTTTTTTAAAATTTTACGGCAGGGATGTATACGCCTTTATTGTGTTTAATTCAGATCAAGTAAATGCCAAATTTTGTAACTGCAATGTAGTTTGCTAGAAAATGTCTATTTTGTCAATCTGACATCCTGTTCCTTTGGTTTTCTATGTGGCAATGTTGTTGACCTTGGCGAAATTATCTCTGTGATTAAATAAATAATACACTTGTTGAATCCAATTTCGGATGATAAGCATTCTTCCAATTTTTGGGATTGTTGTTGTTAGCAGTGAATCTTTTTTGATTTATACTTTCTCCAGTCCAATCTTTTGTTCCTTTACATTTTAAAACTATTGCTTTTACCTTTCACCATCATTTCAACCATTACATTTCATTAAATCGATTTCAGTCACTCATAACTAAATAGTCACCAGGTGAATTGTACAGGCATTTCTACCCTGCCTCATTATAGAATTGTCAGGAATAAGAGTAGAATGAGGCTATTCGGCCCATCGTCTATTCTGCCATTCAATCATGGCTGATCTATCTCTCCCTCCTAACCCCTTTCTCCTGCCTTCTGACACTTTCAAGATTCAAGATTCAAGATACATTTAATTGTCACATGTGCCAGATGGCACAGTGAAATGAAATTCCCATACAGCCATACAATAAAAATAAAGCTTATAACCGCTGACACTTGTACTAATCAAGAATTGGCATAATGTGCAGTCTTAAAACTGCAGCCTTTAACTCTCAGAAGCACATTCTTCTTTGTTCTTTATTCCCACTCATGTTCCCAACTTAAAATCTATTACATGTCTTTTTCCAGTTCCAATGAAAGATCTTTGTCGAAACCTACATTCAACCACAGATGCTGTCTGACCAGCTGATTATTTATCAGTACTTTTAATTTGCGCATCATTCAAGTCATTGCCCGTTCAAGGCCATTAAGGTTCCATGGAGTAAATTTTCATAATCACAGTATTGGAGAAAACATAACAAAAAGAATCACTGATCTATTGACATCCATTTGATTGGCATTCCAATGAAGTTTTCTTTAATGGTGCCAGAGAGTGGTGACATTTTAGGTTACTCTTAAAACAGCTTTATATAATCATTTTGTCTTTAGTATCAATCCATTCCAATACTGAGAAAGTAATTAGATCAGCGCTGAAAGTCTCCTGTCATTCATTACTAAATTGAAGTACTCTTGTAATTACAGATTTTTTTTAGACCCGTGATACGGGGACAGCTGTGAATACAAACCAATCATTAAGGAATGGTAATGGAGGGGGTTCCAGGTACAGCTGAAATAATGGTGAATTTTCCCCTCTGCCTTCCACCCCATATCCCCAGATTATTTCTTCAATTACTTGAGAATAAATTTGAAGAGTTGAAGGCAAGGCTGCTGCTTCAAAAGAAGAACTGGGATTGCTGCATTTCACAGAAACATGGCTCACCCATGACACACTTAACCCTGCCATACAACCCGATGATTTATCTGTTTATTGTATGGACCATACGATGGGTTCAGACAAGGTATAGTGTCTGCATTTTGATCAACACTTTTTGGTGAACTGACATGGCAGTATTCCAGGGCTCCCCAGACCTGAAATACCTGTTCATAAAATTCCTTCCTTTTTATCTGCCAATGAAATTCACGTCTACCATTTTGTCGGTGGTCTACATACCACTCCAAGCCAACTCCAAGGTGGCATTGGACAAATTACGCTGTTGTTATCAATCTTGAGGCAGCAAACCGTGATATCCCTATTCCATATCACTCTAGGCTGAGTGTTAATACTCAAGACCACTTCTTCACCACCTGCCAATAGCTCCATCCCTTACGTAATTTCAGCCAGTCTGACCATCTGTCGTTGTTCCTACCAAATTACAGATAGACATTGAAGCACATGGCATTAACAACGAAAGTGAGTATATCTCCGTCATCAAGAAATGTGTTGATGACTCCTTTTGAAGTAGTCTATCCAAACCTTAAACCTTGGATGAACAGGAAAATTCACTGTCTGCTAAAGTCTAGATTTGAGGTTTTCCTAAAAAGAGGATCCTGTGCTGTACAAAAAGGCTAACTATAATTTCCACAATGTTATCAGGAATGCCGCAGAAGAGAAAATTTCAAATAAAGCTCAAAGCTCAATTTAAACAAATGGATGCCAGATGACTGTGGCAGGGCTTGAATACTCTTAAGAGACTACAAGCCAAAATTGGGGGGCCATCTCTGGCAATAGTGCACCTCTATCAAATGAGCTCAATGCATTTACACCCATTTTGAGCAAGCAAACAAAGTACCAAGGAGCGTCCCTACATCCCCCACTGGCTCTGTTCCAAACACCTCAATGGCAGAAGTCAGATCTGTTTTCACCAAGGTAAACTATTGGAAAGCGACTGGCCTGAATGGAGTCCTTGGACAGGTTCTGAAATCATGTCCTAATCAATTGGCTATGGTCTTCGCTGAAGACCTTGGGTACTGTCTATATGGTGTTTCTACATTCTCCCTGTGATCACGTGGGTTTTCTTCGGGTGCTCCGGTTTACTCCTACATCCCAAAGACTTATGGATTTGGAGGTTAATTGGCTCCTGGAAATTTCCCATAGTGGGTGGGAATGGATGCAAAAGTGGGATTACATCGAACTGATGTAAACGGATGATCAATGGTTGGCAAGGACTTGATGGGCCAAAGGGCCTGTTTACATGCTGTATCAGTGAATTAGAATGCTGGGTCATTCAACATTTGCAGAAAGACATATCTTAATGTTTCAAGTTAAGATCCTTTGTCAGAACTGGGAAAACGAGAAAAATAAGTTAGTTTTAAATTGTAGAGCAGGAGGCGGGGGGGGAGGGGGGGGGGGGAGGGGGGGGGGGGGACGATGTGCCCGGAATGGATAAACTGAACAAAGGGAATATTTATAATTGTGCAAAATCCAATTCAAATGGGTTGATAAGGAAAGTTAGATGGTGTTTACACTTTTTTGTCTGCTATTATGCTATCATTGCTGAAGCAGGAGTGTGAAAAATGCCCAGTGGGCCAGGCTGTAAGAAAGGCAATAGAAAACTGAGCCAATATCACAGATTGATCTCCTCATCCATTTGGTTTCATGACCACATTATCAACCTCTGGTGCCAACTTCTTAATTCTAGATTTCAAATGGGCAAATATTAAAGGAATGAGAAGACAGGTGATATAACTATTTTTTTCAGCTTTAAATATATGTGGTTCAATTGAAAGGGCTACAAGAAGGCGAATATTGGTATTTTTTGTTCCGGTTGCTAAATTGCCATGAAACTGAGATTATGGTAAGATTAAGTTTAGAAATTTCACTAATGTCTTGTAGGGAGGGATATCTGCTGGTCTGACGAATAAAATTGACTTTGACTTTAATATGTGAACCCAATCTACAGCAATGTAGTCAAACTGCCTTCTGGATACTTTGACTTTGACTTTTGACTTCTGCAATAGTCTCTTTTCAACGGCTGCACAGTAAATGTCGGCTTTACGAGCTATGCGAACATCCCATAAACGAGTAAGAAAATAAACCTTTCATGTCAGCAGGAAGGATTATCAAAGCAGCTATCAAAGCTTACAGGATCCTGGGCATACAGTAAGAATGAAGACAGGAAGTTATGTTAAATCAATAGTTCGACCTTGCAAGAGCATTGCATCCAATTTTGATTATCAAGGACAGATTTTACAGAGATGATTAAAGTCATTATGACGTTCGATAATGTATAGCCTATGAGTTGATATGGAACGGGCACAGACCTAAAGTAATTAGTAAAGGAATTCGTAATGAGAATCTATAATTTTATTCGTGAGGTATATATGAATTGCATTGTCTGGTAAAGATGATGGACACAGTATTGGCCAACATCGGTAGTCGGCTTCAGAGAATAAATATTTGAAGGAGAAGAATGCACATTCCCTCCCCTACCCTGTCACATAGGGAAAGCCTGTAACATGATAACCTGTGCTATGTTAGTGTGGAAATCCCAATGAACCGATATCTGGTTCCCCTGATGCTGATTTCTGCGCTTTTTTACACATACTGGGTCCTATTCCCCATACTCTCTAGAAGATTACCGGATTCACTGGATATTTTATTACACTACCTTGTTAAGCTAAGATTAAAGTGTGCTGGATTTTAACTGAAATACTCCAGAAAATATCATAAAATATGTCAGCCCAGCACCAGTAGAGTCCCAAGTGTGCTACATTAACTGAGTTTTACTGAGTTACATTTGATGCCCTGCTCCTTAATTTCCTCCCCTGTTCCATATTAGATAGATAGATAGCTTTTTTAGATTAGATAGCCTTTTATTGTCATTCAGACCGAAGTCTGAACGAAATTGAAGCAGTCATACATACAATACAATACAATAAAAAACAACAATAAACACATATTAACATCCACCACAGTGAGTCCACCCAACATCTCCTCACTGTGATGGAGGCAAAAGTCTTAGGTCTCCAGTCTCTTCCCTCCTCTTCTCCCTCTGCGCTGAGGCGATACCCCCCGGGCGATGTTACAACTGTCCCACGGCTCAAACACCGCGGCCCGGGGTGGTCGAAGCTGCCGCCCGCCAGTCCTGCTGACACAGCCGCTGGCCCGCGGCCGAACCCCGGACTCAGGCCACCGCCGCCAGAACACCGTCCAAGCATCGTTCCAGTCCCGAGCCGGATCGCCCTCACGTGAGTGCCGTTACCGTCTCAGCCTCGCGCCAGGCCGCCCCGCCCGGGCGCTGCTCCTCCCTCGGGCTGGGCCGCCCCGGCTGGGCCGCCCCGACTGGGCGCCGCTCCTCCCTCGGGCTGGGCCGCCCCGACCGGGCGCCGCTCCTCCCTCGGGCTGGGCCGCCCCGACTGGGCACCGCTCCTCCCTCGGGCTGGGCCGCCCCGACTGGGCACCGCTTCTCCCTCGGGCTGGGCCGCCCCGACTGGGCGCCGCTCCTCCCTCGGGCTGGGAACGCCGTACCTCCCCGAGCTCGGCCACTCCGACGGGAGCACCGTTCCTTCCTCGGGCCGGCCGTCCTCACAGGAGCATCACAGCCCCTCACGGAAGCCCTGTTCCAGCCCCGAGCCGGGCCGCCCTCACGAGAGCGAGCTCAGTGCGAGTCCTGGCGGGCTCTGCCTCCCGAGCCTCGAGGTCGCCAGCTCCGCCATTAGGCCTCAGCGCAGACGGAGGCAGAGAAGGGGAATACGACAATAAAGTCGCATTCCCCCGCAGGGAGAGACAGCAAGCCCCGTTTCAACCTCCCCCCCCCCCCAAAACAGAAACTAAAAACCAAAACTAGACTAACCAAAACGAAAATAAACAACCCAAAAAACACAAAACAAACAGGACTGCCGGAGAGCCGCTGCAGCCAGAGCCGCGCCGCCACTAGGTATAATTTTCAGTAAGACTTCATCCCTCTTTCTACCTATGCCATTGATACCAATATGAGATGTCACCTTTTGCACATAAGCAAATTTATGTTTTGGTTTTATTTCATTTATTTTTGCCTTAGGTTCAAAAGCAATATGGTTTTTATCAAATTTAACATATTGACAATAACATAGCTGCATCATTCCTTTATTTTCTTACTATGACAAGGTTGTGGGTCCTACACATGGAATCACCACAACTCCTCTGACACTGATGGTCCCTAACTGAAAGAGAACCACTAACTGAAAGAGAACAAGATTCAGATTTCACACCTTGAACAATGGCAGGAGTCACGTGAGAGAATACGTGAGTGGGTGTTGTGTATCCCAAAGACATGCCACTGTGTAGGTTAATTGGCTGCTGTAAATTGTGTAGTTGCAAATCTGAGGGAAGTAATATGTGCATGGAAAAAAATAAAATGGGATAAATGTAGGATTAGGGTAAATGGTCACCTCATGGTCAATATGGATTTGGTGGGCTGAAAGGCCCATCTCCAGCACATTCCATGAGGTTGGTCACCCACAGCTTGAGTAAATGCAGGCAGAGACGGAACGGGTCACTTCTAGACAAACCAGAAAGGCCAGGTTGCTCCCAGGGTCTCTGGTTTCCTTCTCGGCCATTCTTGTACTTGCTCATCCCCTTCTCAACGCCTCTTGTGGCTCGTCCAACTATTTTTTTCTGCCACAGACACTTAAACTTAATATGATAAGTTTTAATCTACAATTTGAGAAGGAGAAGGGAAAATCGGAAGTGTCAGTATTACAGTTGAACAAAGGGGACTATGGAGCCATGAGGGAGGAGATGGCCAAAGTTGACTGGAAAAATAACCTAGCAGGGAGGACAGTGGAACAACAATGGCAGGTATTTCTGGGAATAATACAGGAGGTGCAGGATCATTTCATTCCAAAGAGGAAGAAAGATTCCAAGGGGAGTAAGGGGCGACCGTTGCTGTCAAAGGAAGTCAAGGACAGTATAAAAATAAAAGAGAAGAAGTATAACCAGAGGATTTGGAAAGAGCAACAGAAGATAACTAAAAAGGCAATACTGGGAGAAAAGATGAGGTACGAAGGTAAGCTAGCCAAGAATATAAAGGAGGATAGTAAAAACTTCTATAGGTATGTGAAGAGGAAAAAAATAGTTAAGACCAAAGTTGGACCCTTGAAGACTGAAACAGGTGAATTTATTATGGGGAACAAGGAAATGGTAGACGAATTGAACAGGTACTTTGGATCCGTCTTCACTAAGGAAGACACAAACAATTTCCCTGATGTACAAGTGGCCAGCGGATCTAGGGTGACGGAGGAACAGAGGGAAATTCACATTGGGCAGGAAATGGTGTTGGGTAGACTGATGGGCCTGATGGTCTGCACATGGATAGAAAATTGGTTGGCAGACATGACTCAAAGAGTAGAGATTAACGGGTCCCTTTCAGAATGGCAGGCAGTGACTAGTGGGGTACCGCAAGGCTCGGTGCTGAGACCGTCGCTGTTTACATTATACATCAATGATTTAGATGAAGGGATTCAAAATAACAATAGCAAATTTTTAGATGAGACAAAGCTGGGTGGCAGTGTGAACTATGAGGAGGATGCTATGAGGATGCAGGGTGACTTGGACAGGTTGAGTGAGTGGGCGGATGCATGGCAGATGCAGTTTAATGTGGATAAATGTGAGGTTATCCACCATGGTGTAGATCTAGCAGTCATCTCGCTAGATGCTGAAAAAGCATTTGATCAGGTGGATTGGCCCTATTTATTTTCGGTGATGGAAAAATTTCAACTGGGCGAGAACTTGTTAAATCTTATAACTCATTCTCAGGATTTAGAATTAATTGGAACAAAAGTGAAATTATGCCAATAACGGAAGTTAACCTACATACATTGCAACAATCTCCTTTTAAAATAGTCATCGAAAAATTTAAATATCTAGGCATTTATGTGACCAAGAAATATACTTCTTTATTTAAATTAAATATTCCGCCTTTACTTAATAAACTGCATAAGAATATTCAGTTCTGGAAAACACTTCCCATCTCAATGTTCGATAGAATTAATGCCATAAAAATGATTTTCCTTCTGCAATTACTGTAGCTTTTTCAATCAATCCCGATATATCTTCCAAAAATTTTTTTTTTAAAGTTGATTCTATTGTCACAAGATTTATTTGGGATTATAAGAACCATGGAATAAGTAAAAAACATTTATGTAAATCCAAGACGAATGGGGGATTAGCTTTACCAAATTTTTGGTTTTACTTCTGGGCAGTTAATATTAAAAATATGAACTTCGGGTTGGAAGATATGGATCAGCAACCAGACTGGTTAAAGATGTAAAAGGAAGATTGTTTGCATTTTGAAATTGGCTCGATTCTGTTAGCTCCCACAAAACTGAATAAAAGAACCTATAGTGAAAATCCTATAATATATAGTGGTATACGAATTTGGAAAAAAAGACTTTAAAATTGGATATTTTATTTCGAAGTCATGTGAGTGACTACGTGAAGAGCCTGCCGCCCGCATGCATGTCAATTTCGTCTAACGCATCGCGCACGACAGGCTGGGAGGAGCGTCGGCTCACAAAGGTAAGTGTGAAACTTGCTCTGAGGTACCTTGGTATATGTATTTTTTCAAGTAGTCTCTAGAGTTATGGATAAACCTAGGACCAATAAACCTAGACGGGCCGCGGTGAAACAGGCTGCAGAAGACCGCGGGAGGCCGGCGGCCGTCTGTTTCATCTTCAGAGTCGCTGGCAGTTTGCTCAGCTACATCAGATTTAGTTCCTACAGGCCGGGAGGATTCTCCTCCCACATCAATGAGTGATGTGTTAGGCCGATTATCACAAATGGAGCACCTCATGGAGAGGATGCTGACACACAGTATGCTCTGTGGTATGGAGGCATATCCAGGCAGCTCTATGCTTACGCCTACTGTAGCTCCTGGTACAGGGCTGCGTATTTCCCACCACTCAGATGAGGGGAGATTTGGAGGTCATTATACAGCTGACTCCGAATATGGATATGTGTGGATGGCTCATGCTGTTATGCATGAAATGCGTGAATCGCATAAAAAAGAGTTGCCTGCTCTTGCCTCCAAATTCGCTGTTCCTTCACAAACAGGAAAACCACTCCTTGAGGAAATGGCCTCAAGCATCAGCTACCTTCTTTCCCATCAACTAAAAGAAGCTATGGTGGAAACAGCTGCTAAATACCTCACTCCAGAGAATTGTGCAGCTTTAAATGGGCCTTTGGTCAACGCCTCTATTTGGGGTTATATTGGGGCCAACATTAGAGCCAAAGAGATGAAGCTCCAACACATCATGAAATTATTGTCTGCAGGCATCACGGCTTTTGCCAGATCAATTGATGGCGGTCCACTATCTGATGTTCAGCAAGATACAATGGCACTGATGTGCAACGCCCATTTTGAGATAAATTGTATCCTGAAGGACGCCATCAGGCCGGTACTGAACCCTAAGTTCGCACATCTGTGCAGGGCCAGTAATGTTCAGCCCCCCAATCTCCTCTTCGGAGAAGACCCGAGTAAACAGGTCAAAGACTTACACGACGAATCTAGAGCAGCAGGATTGATCAAGGCATTATCTATGGGCAAGTCTCCGCTCTTCCGGCGTCAGCACCCCTACGCCTCTACTAGCAAAAAGTGGTTTTCAGAAGCCAGTGGGAGCTCCAGATTTGTTCCACAGGTCTTTTTTAGGCCTAGGCCCGTCCCGCCCGTCATGGAAGATACGGCAGCCTCACGCCCCAGCAGCAGCTCAACCCTTCAGAACAAGGGGAAGGAAACAAATCCAGAATTAGGGTCTGCTGGGCCTGGTATCAAACCACCCGTAACCGTTGAGGTAGGTGGGTCTGGTTCCATCAGTCATACGGGGTGTGAGGAGCAATTACAAGTTGGTGGTAGGTTAAGTTTGTTTTTGCATGAGTGGCGACAGATAACCTCAAATTCAGTTATATTGCGCAGCATAAAGGGTTTCAAAATTGATTTTTTTTGCCTAACTCATTTCCACCCACACAAGATATGCCAAGTAGGTCATATACGTGTTCCAAACAAAAGGCTTTGGATATGCAAGCGGAAATACACGCATTGCACAATAAAGGTGTCATTGTGAGATCAGTTTATGAAAAACATCAATACGTCTCTAATATATTCTCGAAGGAGAAGAAAGATGATGGATGCCGTATCATCCTTGATTTGGCAAAATTCAACTCGTATGTGCAATATAGACATTTAAAAATGGAAAATTTCTCTACTGTTAAGCAACTAATCTCTGCGGGCTGCTTTATGGCATGCATCGATCTCAAGGATGCATATTATTTGGTTCCGATTCACGAGGATCACCGGAGATATCTAAAGTTTAGCTGGATGGGACAGCTGTGGCAGTTTAAAGTATTATCTAATGGATTTGGATCTCAGCTGCTTATTTGCCGGGTAGATTTAACATGGTGGCAGATTCTAGATCTCGTCAATTTAATGACCGCACTGAGTGGATATTAAATCACAAAGTGTTTAACGACATTATTGCTCGTTATGGAACAACTGATATTATTTTTTTTTGCATCCAGGCTTAATCACCAATTGCCAAGATATGTAGCTTGGGAACCAGACCCAGGGGCGGAAGCTATAGATGCATTCTCACTAAACTGGGGGGGAATGTTCTTCCGTGCCTTCCCTCCATTTTGCCTCATCGGTCGGTGTTTGCAATAAATCAAGCAAGACTCCGCTTCGGGTATTATAGTAGTGCCTAACTGGCCTACACAATCATGGTTCCCTTTGCTGTTCGAAATGCTAACAGAACCACATATGGCTATTCGTAAACATAAATACTGGCTTGTCCATCCCGTCTTTCGGGAGTCTCATCCTCTGCATCACAGAATCAACCTATTAATTTGCAGAGTCTGAGAAGACCTTTTCTGGGGCTCGGATTATCCGACCGAACGGTGGACGTGATCACTTCAGCTTGGCGGGACGGCACTAAGAAGCAGTACATTTCTTACATTAAGCAATGGGAAGTTTTTGTGTTAATTCAGATATAACCTACGTTACGGCAGATATGGCCGATGTGTTGGAATTCCTTTCAACTATATTTTGATTAAAAATTCAGTTACAGTGCTATTAACACTGCTCGAAGTGCTCTATCGTCATACTTGCTGTTGGGGTCGGGACACCATTCAGTCGGCTCTCACCCTTTGGTATCCAAATTTATGATGGGTAGATTTAACAAAAACCCTCCCATGCCCAGATATACGGAGGTATGGGACATTAATGTGGTATTAACGCTGCTTCGCTGTTGGGCTCCAGCTGCATCTTTGTCTTTGGTCCAGTTCACCTATAAAACAATAATGCTCATGGCGCTCGTTTCGGCGCAACGTGTCCAGTCATTACAGAAATTGAGGCTGGATAAGGCAGTTATGTCTAAAAATAGGGTAACCTTTTTCATAAATGAGTTACTTAAGCAAAGTAGACCAGGTGTGCTAGGATTTAAACTGGAATTTTTGGCATTTCCACCTGATCGAAGGTTATGTGTTCTTAGGTATATTAAACAGTATATAAAGGTTACAAAGGACCTTCGAGGCACCGAACTGGCTGTTTTCATCAGTCACAGGAAACCACACAGAAGGGTATCGGTGCAGACCGTTTCTAGATGGTTGAGATGTGTATTAGCATTCGCAGGAGTGGACACTGATGTATTTAAATCTCACTCTACCAGGGCTGCAGCCACGTCGGCAGCAAGTCATGGAAGTTCCACTGGACCGCATCCTAGCGACAGCAGGATGGTCGAATCAGCGAACGTTTCAAGCATTTTATAATAAGCCTATTACCAGGCCTGGTTTGTTTGCTAGAAATTTTTTAAGTTCTGTTAAATAATCTGTTGCTTATCCCTGATGTAAGGGACTGTTATTATTATTTTCATTAAAAACATGGACATGGTTAAGTCAATATCATGTTTTAATGCAGTATGTTTCTTCAGCCTTGTCTGATCAACTGAGGCAGTTTGTTGGCATGGACTCGGGTTCACTGCATGAAACCACAGATCTTCGAAATCTTCACGTAGCCACTCACATGACTTCGAAATGAAATAGAAAGTAAACGAGAACTTACCGTTTGAAGTTTGATCTTTATTTTATGAGGTTGAAGTGAGGGTTTACGTGCCCTCCAGTTCCAACCCTACTCTCATAAAGATCATTCGGTAGTTCTAGTTCGTTAATCTTATTATAGCTTAGGTCAGCAACTATTCTGTGGTTTCATACAGCTGCTTTGAAGTTTGATGCGCATGTGGGCTGCGGGCTCTGCCGCCCGCATGCGCGCAATTTTTCTTTCATTTCAGGAGTTACAACAGAATTACGGACTACAATCAAATAATTTTTTTAGATATTTACAACTTAGAGATTATGTTGAATCACACCCACAAAAATATAGAACTAGAGAGCCAGAGACTCTTGATGAATGTTTGAATAAACATCCTAATACAGATAAATTAATATCTCACATTTATAACACTCTTTTAGATAGTGAGGTCCCATCGACGGAATTATATAGACAAGCATGGGAAAATGAATTAGATCAACCTATAATTAAAGATATTGTGGACGAAAGTGTACAACATATACATCAATGCTCGTTAAATGCCAGACATTCTTTAATACAATTTAAAGTACTACATAGACTGCATTACTCTTAAACAAAATTAAATAGAATTTTTCCACATATTTCCCCTATCTGTGATAAATGTCAATACTCAGAGGCTAATTTTGGACTGATATTTTTAGAATAATTTCTGAAGTTGTTAATACCCAATTGGATCCCAACTCAAAATTAATAATATTAGGAATATCAGAACAAAGCCTAATACTTACAACAAGCCAAAGAAACTTCCTTGATTATAGTATAATAATTGGGGGAAAAATTAATGTCAAAAGTTTGGAAAAACCCAACAACCCCCACAATTAAAATGTGGATCATGGAGATGTCAGAGACCTTACATATGGAAAGAACTAGACTTAATTGACAAACCAGAATTATTTGCTAGAATATGGTCTCCATTTATTAATTTTCTGAAAGGGTAAACTGGTCCAGCACGGAAGCCTGACTGAAATTTGAACCCAGGATTAGATGAATAATTATGTTTTATAATCTACGGACCTATCTCCAAAGTTGTATTATTGGTCATTTATTCTATTTTTTTTCTTTTTATTGTTTATTTTCCTTTCTTCCTATCTATAAAAAAATAAACAAATAGAAGCTGTGTTAATATGTAATTGATAAACGAGGACCCCAGCTTTTTTGATAGCCGGGATCCCAACTATTAACAATATGTAATTGATAAACAAAATGTGTTTTGATTATATGTATATGCTTCTAATAAAAATATATATTTTTTTTAAAGAACGGAGATGAACAAAAAGTTTTTCACCCAGAGAGTTGTGAATCTATGGAATTCTCTGCCTCAGATGGCAGTGAGGCCAATTCTCTGGATGCTTTCAAGAGAGAGTTAGAGCTCTTAAAGATAGTGGTTAGGGGATATGGTGAGAAGGCAGGAACGGAGTACTGAATGTGGAGGATCAGCCATGATCAGTGAATGGCGATGCTGGCTCTAAGGTCCGAATGGCCCACTCCTGCACCTATTGTCTATTGTGTATTGTCTATTGTCTATAAACCAAACTAACGACAGGCCGGGATTGGATCAATGGTTCTATGGACACAAGGCATGTGTATTGAATTTTTTTTTATTAAGATGCTTATAAAAGCTAAAAGGTTTATGTACTTCAAACATTTACCCCAGAAGTAAATGTCCCACTAACGTTTGCAAATTACTGCAACGAATAAAACTGAAGTATCTTTTTTATCTTAATTTTGTCGGCAACAGAGAGCCACGATTTTAAAAGTTCGCACCTCAAAGCAGGGCCTTAATTAAGTATCAGTTTTTACTTGTGCAAGTCGCTGCCGTGGCCGCACTATTCTGACGTCTAGTGGGAGAGGAGGCGAAAGGGCTGCGCTTCTTTGCTGCGCTTGACATTTACTGTAGAACTGGAAACGAAACAGATAGTAATCATCGATCCAGACTACATACTAGTTCCGGGTGACGGAAAATTCTGCTTTTCTTTTGGATCTAATTGTAAAGCTTGGGCTTGTGTTCGGGAGTGTGGGGAGAGGAAGGAATCTTCAAAATAATCGGTGTTTGCGTTTTTGAGCGCAGCAGGAAGCGACCAGAAATTGCAACGAGTGTTTCTGTGTTGGGAATTTCCACCCTGGCTCCACTCTGCCCGGGCTTTGCTGCTCAGCAGCCACCCCACACCAGGAAATCAACTCACAAATTATCAGCATGATCCTCGAAGCGGCCGCAACTTCGTTTTTTTTATGACAATTTACTGTATATATTTCAAATTGTTGCAGTGCGAAGGCCGGGTGTCGGAAACCGAGGCAGCGGCCGGTAAGTGTTTTATTTCCACTTCCCATCCAGCCCCTTTCCCGGGCTTAGAATCAAAGCTTCATTTATACGCGTGTTCTTTCAATTTGGTAGTTTGCATTTTCTCACGGAGGCCTAATCTGGCATCCACAAGCCTAATATTATTTTCAAGAAATCTTGGAAATAATATGCCCAGTTTTGTTTAATCCATCTTTTAAAAATGGTTATGCTTCCCCACAAAGCCAGTCAGCGTTGGCATGCATCAGGTGGCTGTGTAGGTGTTTTACCCCCCATTTAATGCCTAGTCCAGCTGAGGTGTTGTACAGTTTCCATCTGAATATTTAATTGTTTCGTTGTTTGGTTCTATGCTGTTCACCTAACGTGGAAAGAAAACTCGGACTTCTTATTTTCTGTACTGAGGGAAGTGATTAAACAAGTGATGGTTGTTGTGTTTTGTGTTCTTGTAAGGAGAGATGCATATTAGTGGAAGTTAAGATTCGTGTTTAATGTGGGGAATCCTCTGCCACCCCTCAGGGTATTGGAAATAGTCCTAGTTGTTGAAAAGATGGCACAGTAACACACTCCTCTCTATGCTTTCCTTCCAAAATAGAGTCATAGCGTGGAACAGTGTACAGTGTGTTAACAGGCCCTTTGGCCCAACTTGCCCACCCTGGCCAACATGTCCCAGCTATGTTAAATCTTTCCCCTTCACCTTAAACCTATGTCCTCTGGTCCTCGATTCACTTACTATGGGCAAGAGACTCTGTACATCTACCCAATCTAATCCTCTCATGTTCTTATACACCTCTATAAGATCACCCTTCATCCCCTGCACTCCAAGGAATAGAGTCCCAGCCTACTCAACCTCTGCCTATAGCTCAGACCCACTAGTCCTGGCAAAAATAAATGTTTATTGTTTTAAAATCCATTAGCTAGTTCTGTGTGGGTGCATTGCCTGAGGTGCTGCTCCCAAAGTTACTTCCAGAATTTTCCGAAGTATGGATGATTCCTCACTACCCCGTGTATAAGGGTGGGCATAGCCATTGTGTAAAGTGTGTGGACATTCTAGGTTTCTCCTCTGCATTCACATTTAGAGCGGGCCAGCTCCTCGGTGGATCCTCCAGAGGAGGCTGATAGCAATCCAGTACTTCGCCCGGTGGGGGGATGTCTGGGAACTCAGATGTTGGAACTGTGATTTATTATTCGTGTGCGGCAGCCAATCTCAGGATGCTGAAGCACAGGAGACTTTAGCTCCTGGAGCCCGTGCCAGTTCTTTAAGAGAGCTCGCCAATTAAATCTGAGGAGACTTGTCATGTCTCTGTTAGCTCTTTGATAATGTTCTTCAGTTAATCTTACTTGGTTCTTGCCAACTATTCTAAGTTTAAGTCCACTGATTACTGACCTGCCTACCAATGGAAATATTGTCATCAAATTTTCTCGAGGCTTGAGTGAGACATAGAGGCAGACGTCAAAAAACGAGATTCACTGGTGTACGTTCTTGAAGGCCACACCTGTAAATGTTTCCATAATTCTCCCTTCACCTTTCCTGCACAGTGAATAGACACAAATCGTCTGGTATTTCCATCTAATTGACTTCAATCATCTTTGATATTGCCCCGTGCAGTCTGTGTGATAGTTGGTATGCACACCCATCTCTGTACATGTAAAATAAACACCACGCAAGCAACACATCAAGCAACCTTTTCATCACATTTAACAAGCCTCCAGGTGAAGGGGAGTTAGTCTACAGGACCAAGAATTCTGGTCAATGAGGCACCAATGCATTTAAAATAAGCAGTTAACTTCTGCATATTTGCACACTTGGAGACCAAGCTTCAATCATGGTTAGACACAAAGTGCTTGAGTAACTCAGTGGGTCAGGCATCATCTCTGTATTGTATTGTATTCAAATTTATTGTCATTGTCTCAATTAGAGACAACGAAATGAATTTCCCTTTACAGTCAGTATCATAAAACTATGGAAACTATGGATAGGTGACGTTTCGAGTTGCAATCCTTGTTCGGACTGATTGCAGGCGAGGGGGGTGGGAGGGTTTCAACTGGAAGCTGTGAGAATCTGAAGAAGAGTCTCAACCCGAAACAGCACCTATCCATTTTCTCCAGAGATGCTGACTGACCCGCTGAGTTACTTTGTGTCTATCTTTGATATCAACCAGCAGCTACAGTTCTTTTTTTATTACATTGACTGCAATAATGGTTAACATATTCAGTGAGATGTATGCAGGGGTGACCTAGCACTATATATGTGAAATAGAGAAGTTATCTACCAACTTTTGCTTGCAGCAGATACCAACTCTGACAATATATGTCTACAGCAAAGCTCTGGAAAACATTGATCCCATTTCACTTTTTTTCTGGTGGGGGTGGGGGTGGGGGGGGGGGGGGGGGGGGGAGGGAGGAGATATAGTATAGTGGCATTGTGAAAATACACAGTCCAATGAGTAATAATGAGGGCCTGAGCTATAGGGAGAGATTGTGTAGGCTAGGACTTTATTCCTTCAAGTGCAGGAGGATGAGGGGTGATCTTATTGAGGTGTATAAGATCATGAGCGGAATCGATAGAGTAGATACGCAGACTCTTTTACCCAGGGTAAGGAAATCAGGCACCACAGGACATAGGTTTAAGGTGAGAGGAGAAAGATTTAATAGGGATCTGAGGGAGTAACATTTTCACACAGAGGATGGTGGGTGTATGGAACAAGCTGCCAGAGGAAGTAGTTGAGGCAGATACTTTAACAACATTTAAAAGGCCAGGTACATGGATAGGAAAGATTTAGAGGGATATGGGGCATACACAGGCAGATGGGACTAGTATCGATAGGACAGATTGGTCGTCATGGGTAAGTTGGGCCGAAGAGCCTGTTTCCATGCTGTATGAGTCAACGGCTATAATTATAATGAGTCGTTACAAAGGAAGCCTGCCAGATGCGAGGTTCAAGCAGTGGGAGGGGATTACTGAATACTAAATAACCCACATAAGGGCCTGTCCCACTTTGCAATTTTATGAGCGACGAAGGGCGTCAGTGACTGATGCCCGATGTCGCCTAAAAACCGTCAAGTAGTACGACACAGTCGCGTCAAGGTACGACACTCCGCGTCACCAATTTCTATGCGTCACCATAGGACAGGACACGCATCACCATGCGTCGCCATAGGACAGCATGCAACGTCACAGCCGTCGAGCGGCGTCAATGTACGTCCACCCGCGACACGATACGGTAATATACGACAGGTTGCGTCATCTGGGGCACGTGATGTCATTTGATTACCCAGCTTCCCTATAAATCATGACGCATCATTGTCGCATAGTGACGCACGATGACGCACAATAAATTAGCATAGGCAATAACCGTGCGTCACCACGCGTCACCCGTATGCCATCGTGCGAAAGGGCGCACGACATGATAAGACACGCAGGTGTCATACGAGGATTTTGAACATTCCAAAATCCTGGGGCGGCGCATCGCCCGTGCGTCACTACATGTGTCACGACCCGACCACGACGTGACAACCTCTTTTCAGGCTGTCGCCTAAAATGTCGCCCAAGTGGGACAGGCCCTTTACACATTCCATCAAGTCCTCTGTGGAACCCGAAGATTCTGCCTCACTCTTTAGCCAGCTCCGGAATCCATTAAACCATAGTTGAAGAAAGTTGTCTATAACCCCAAGGGATTTCCCAGGATACAGAAGTGCTTTCATAACGTACTTTGCACTGCATTCTGGATTTATGTGAATTACAGAAATATTGTTGATTGCATAATTTAGCTCTCATCTAAAACAACTTAAGTTGTACAATTCATATTTTTCGGATTGTGATGACTGGAGAGGTAGGTGGGATGGGGTAGATACAGTGCCCTCCATAATGTTTGGGACAAAGACCCATCATTTATTTATTTGCCTCTGTATCCACACTTTGAGGTTTGTAATAGAAAAAATCACATGTGATTAACGTGCACATTGTCAAATTTTAATAAAGGCCATTTTTATACATTTTGGTTTCACCATGTAGAAATTACAGCAGTGTTTATACATAGTCCCCCCATTTCAGGGCACCATAATGTTTGGGACACAGCAATGTCATGTAAATGAAAGTACTCGTGTTTAGTATTTTGTTGCATATCCTTTGCATGCAATGACTGCTTCAAGTTTGCGATTCATGGACATTACCAGTTGCTGGGTGTCTTCTCTGGTGATGCTCTGCCAGGCGTATATTACAGCCATCTTTAGCTTATGCTTGTTTTGGGGGCTAGTCCCCTTCAATTTTATCTTGAGCAAATAAAAGGCATGCTCAATAGGCGAGTTCGGTATTCCGAAAAATGCAAGGAATGGGATTTGTCAAAGGTCATTCGCGATAAAGAAAAAGCGAACAAAGCGCTGGCTGTATATACTGTGTATAAATTATTCTTAATTTATGTGTAAAAATATATTTAATCTGAGGAACAAGGGTGCCGGAGAGTGGGGTGTAACAGTGAGAGAGAGGAGGCAGATGCGAGTGGGAGACAGGGGAGAGACTGGACAGGCGGAGAGACATTCTCGGCAGTGTTCAAGAAGGAGCTGCAGATGCTGGAAAATCGAAGGTACACAAAAAGGCTGGAGAAACTCAGCGGGTACAGCAGCATCTATGGAGCGAAGGAAATAGGCAACGTTTCGGGCGGAAACCCTTCTCCGACATTCTCGGCAGCTGCACGCACACAGACCCGTGCCTCATCCGCAGCCAGGATCGAACTTGGGTCCCTGGCGCCGCAAGCGCTGCCGAGCAGCCACTGGACCGTCCCCCCGAGTGTCCCATCCCCGCCCAAGGGGCGGCCTGAGACGCCCAGTTGACCCCGGACCGATGGGACACTGGCCCGGAGCAGCGGTGGCCCACAGGTCCGCAGCCAGCGAGGAGATGAAGCATCAATTGCAGCCCAATCCCGCTCCAACTCCCGAGGAATCTGCTCTGCGACGGGTCGGGAACCGCCAGCTGCACCGACCACCCCACCCAGCGACCGCCGGCCAACCCCCAGGAGCTGGCGAAAGCCGAGCACCAGCCATCAACGGGGACACACACAAAATGCTGCAGAAACTCAGCAGGACCGGCAGCATCCCCGGAGAAAAGGAATGGGTGACGTTTCGGGTCGAGACCCTTCTCCAGAGATATTGCCTGACCCGCAGAGTCACCACAGCACACCCGGAAATGGATGGGGACGGCCCAGCAGCAACAGTGCCCGCAGTGCCGGAGACCCGGGCCCGGCCCTCAACAAGGACAAAACGCAGGCCTGCACACAATGCAGCAGTACAGTTGCCTAGAATGCTTATCGCGAGGGACCTATGACTTGGGCATGTGCTGTCTGAATACCGAACTCGCTTGTTGGTGATTGACTTGGTCACTTAAGAATTGATAATTTTTTAGCTTTGAAAAACTCCTTTGTTGCTTTAGCAGTATGTTTGGGATCATTGACTTGCTGTAGTATGAACCTCCGGCCAATGGGTTTTGAGGCATTTGTTTGAACTCGAGTAGATAGGATGTGTCTATACACTTCAGAATTTAATACATCAGCAGTTGTATCATCAATGAAGATCATCAATGAAGATAAGTGCCAGTACCTTCAGCATCCATACATGCCCAAGCCATAACACCCCTACCACTGTGTTTCATAGATGAAGTGGTATGCTTTGGATCTTGGCAAGTTCCTTCTCTCCTCCATACTTTGCTCTTGCCATCACTCTGATATAAGTTAATCTTCGTCTCATCTGTACTTCTTGGCAAACTGTAACCTGGCCATCCTATTTAGGGGTTAATCAGTGGTTTGCATCTTGCAGTGTAGCCTCTGTATTTCTGTTCATGAAGTTTCTGCGGACAGTGGTAATTGACAAATTCACACCTGACTCCTGAAGAGTGTTTCTGATCTGTCGGACAGGTGTTTGGGGATTTTTCCTTATTATAGAGAGAATTCTTCTGTCATCAGCTGTGGAGGTCTTCCTTGGCCTGCCAGTCCTTTTGTGAGTAGTAAGCTCACCAGTGCTCTCTTTCTTCTTAATAATGTTCCAAACAGTTGATTTTGGTAAGCCTAGGGTCTGGCTGATGTCGCTCACAGTTTTATTGTTGTTTCTGTCTCATAGTGGCTTATTTGACTTTCATTGGCAAAACTTTGGTCTTCATGTTGATAAAAAGCAATAAAAGTTTCCAAAGGTGATGGAAAGACTGGAGAAAAGCCTTGGTGCTGAGAGCTCTCTTATACCTGCAATAAGGAGGCATTTAAACACACCTGAGCAATTACAAACACCTGTGAAGCCATGTGAGCCAAACATTATGGTGCCTTGAAATAGGGGGACTATGTATAACACAGCTGTAATTTCTAAATGGTGAAACCAAAATGTATAAAAATGGCCTTTAATAAAATCTGACAATGTGCACTTTAACCACATGTGATTTTTTTTCTATTACAAATCTCAAATTGTGGAGTACAGCGGCAAATAAATAAATGATGGGTCTTTGTCCCAAACATTATGGAGGCCACTGTAGATATTGAAATTAAACATTTGTTTCTGATTACTCAGCCTAACCATAAGTTCGCCAAACTAAACCAGTAAATGTCATAATGTTACGTGTTCTGATTTATGTCATCAGTTTATTTTAGTATTTGATACATTTTGGCATTGCTTTAAATATTCTTCTGATTGTGCAACATACTAAATTGCTGAATCATAGTTTATCATAGTATATGGTTATATTCAAATAAATATTTTCAAAAATGCAGTCTATCTCTCTGCCTGGGAATGTACCTGCACTCTTCCTGTTATGTTTCTATATCTCACAAATGGACTGGATATCTTGGATCGTTCCCAGAGAGGTGGGTTTTGTGGAATCCAGCTGCTGGTTACACAGCAAATAGGTGGAAGCATTAGCAAAGTGAGAGAGAAACGTGTATTTCTGGAGCACATATCAAACCAATCCAAAACACCTTACTGCCAATGAAGTGCTTGTGAGTTGTAGTCGCTTGTAATTTGGCAGTAGATTTGCCCATGATAAGTGTTCACAATCTATATTGTGGTAATGACCAGAAATCTACTTTTAGAAATGTTGATTGAGAAATAAATATTATATCAGATATAACTTATAAATCATATAATTAGATATTTTAAATGGGACCTTTATTTAACATCTCATTTGTAAACCAGGAGTGATGACAGTCCAGAATTCCTGTTGTATGGCAATGAAGCACAATTTTAAATTTTGTGTATCTTTTTAATTAATATTGTGTAAAATCGGCTGGGAAAATAAATAAATTCTTAAATGCTACAAATTGTATAGCAGCTTGATACAATGTCCTCAGTTTAGTTCCAACCTCTTGAGTTGAGTCAGGTTGTGTGATCTTCATGGCTGTTTTCCTTTATTGCATATTATTAGATAAATTAAAATATACATTATTCAGCTGAGAGCTTCTCAAGAGTGCACTTGCATTTCTGTAAATAAAATGCACAATGTACAGGGCCCTGGTGAGACTGTGTGCAATTTTGTCTCCTAATTTGAGGAAGGACATTCTTGCTATTGAGGGGGTGCAGCGTAGGTTCACTAGGTTAATTCCCGGGATGGCGGGATTGACATATAATAAAAGAATGGGTCGACTGGGCTTGTATTTAATGGAATTTAGAAGGATGAGAGGATATCTTAGAGAAACATTAAAAATTCTTAAGGGATTGGATAGGCTAGATGCAAGACCAATGTTCCCCATGTTAGGAGAGTCCTGAACCAGGGGTCACAGTTTAAGAATAAGGAGTAGTCTATTTAGGACTGAGATGAGGAAAAACGTTTTCAGTCAGAGAGTTATGAATCTGTGGAATTCTCTGCCACAGAAGGCAGTGGAGGTCAATTCACTGGATGTTTTCAAGAGAGCTAGCTCTAGGGGTAAAGGAATCAAGGAATATGGGGGAAAAGCAAGAACGAGGTACTGATTTTAGATGATCAACCATGATCATATTGAATGGCTCGAAGGGCCGAATGGCCTACTCGTGCACCTATTTTTCTATTTTTCTATTTGATACAAAACTATTCAGGCTACCTGTAAACAATATTTTTAGACTGAATAAATTATTTTATTTTGCTGTAGCCTGTGGCATATTCTTGAAGTGGAAAAACATTTTATTGAAGTGCTTTTAGTTCTTGTTGAAAGATATGGACAGCACGGTGATCAACCCTTAATCATTTGACTCATTGCATAATTTAACCCGGGGAATGATTATATTTGTAGCTTGGCAGTTATGTTATACCTTGGGTCCAGATGTATAACTTTTGCTGGTCACAACACATCAGTTCCTTTTATTTTTCAATTGCAGTAGACCTTTGTAATAATGGACCTTGGAAGGGGGGACAATGGTGTCCGTTATTGCCGTTGTCCTTTATAACCGAGTATTGTTGTATGTAGTTGAAAAACTTCAGATGATGGTCAATACACAAAGGAGACTCAGTGCTAGAGTTACTCAGCAGGTCAGGTAGCAGAGTGATTTGTAACTTTGACATTTTGGTTACTTTTTCACCAGGATCTATACAGCACAAAAACAGGTCCTTTGGCCCACCTTGTCCATGCTGACGAAGTTGGCATATTGGGCTTGTCCTATTTGCGTGTATTTGGACCATAGACCTCTGAACCGTTCATATCCATATATCTGCCAGATTAAAAAAAAATATATGTCTTCAGAGTAGAAGAAAGAAAAAGAAGGCATAGATGTAAGATGATAGGAAAGAGTTGTAAAGGGGATCTGAAAGCTTTATTTACATAAAGAGTGGTTGATATATGAACCAGATGCCAAAGGAGGGGGTGGTATCAGATGTAAGAGACATTTAGACAGACATTTGTAAAGCATCAAAGAAAACACGAGAGACTGCAGATGCTAGAATCTAGAGCACAAAACAAACTGTTGAAGGAATTCAGTGTGTCATTCGGTTTCTGTGGAGGCAAAGGGATAAATAGTATTTTGGGTTAGACCCTGCATCAGGATTAAACATAGAAACATAGAAAATAGATGCAGGAGGAGGCCATTCGGACATTCGAGCCAGCACCGCCATTCATTGTGCCGTGCCTGCCTTCTCCCCATATCCCTGGATTCCACTAGCCCCTAGAGCTCTATCTAACTCTCTCTTAAATCCATCCAGTGACTTGGCCTTCACTGCCCTCTGTGGCAGGGAATTCCACAAATTCACAACTCTCTGGGTGAAAAAGTTTTTTCTCACCTCAGTCTTAAATGACCTCCCCTTTATTCTAAGACTGTGCCCCTGTTTCTGGACTCGCCCAACATTAACCATATAACCATATAACAATTACAGCACGGAAACAGGCCATCTCGGCCCTACAAGTCCTTGCCGAACAACTTTTTTCCCTTAGTCCCACCTGCCTGCACTCATACCATAACCCTCCATTCCCTTCTCATCCATATGCCTATCCAATTTATTTTTAAATGATACCAACGAACCTGTCGCCACCACTTCCACTGGAAGCTCATTCCACACCGCTACCACTCTCTGAGTAAAGAAGTTCCCCCTCATGTTACCCCTAAACTTCTGTCCCTTAATTCTGAAGTCATGTCCTCTTGTTTGAATCTTCCCTATTCTCAAAGGGAAAAGCTTGATCACGTCAACTCTGTCTATCCCTCTCATCATTTTAAAGACCTCTATCAAGTCCCCCCTTAACCTTCTGCGCTCCAGAGAATAAAGACCTAACTTATTCAACCTATCTCTGTAATTTAGTTGTTGAAACCCAGGCAACATTCTAGTAAATCTCCTCTGTACTCTCTCTATTTTGTTGACATCCTTCCTATAATTGGGCGACCAAAATTGTACACCATACTCCAGATTTGGTCTCACCAATGCCTTGTACAATTTTAGCATTACATCCCAGCTTCTATACTCAATGCTCTGATTTATAAAGGCTAGCATACCAAAAGCTTTCTTTACCACCCTATCTATATGAGATTCCACCTTCAAGGAACTATGCACGGTTATTCCCAGATCCCTCTGTTCAACTGTATTCTTCAATTCCCTACCATTTATCATGTACGTCCTATTTTGATTTGTCCTGCCAAGGTGTAACACCTCACATTTATCAGCATTAAACTCCATCTGCCATCTTTCAGCCCATTTTTCCAAATGGCCTAAATCACTCTGTAGACTTTGGAAGTCCTCTTCATTATCCACAACATCCCCTATCTTGGTATCATCTGCATACTTACTAATCCAATTTACCACCCCTTGGAAAACATTGGGAAAATTTTTCCTGCATCTAGCTTGTCCAGTCCTTTTATAATTTTATATGGTTCTATAAGATATCCTCTCATCCTTCTAAACTCCAGTGAATACAAGCCTAGTCTTTTCAATCTGTCCTCATATGACAGTCCCGCCATCCCAGGGATCAATCTCGTGAACCTACGTTGCACTGCCTCAATCACAAGGATGTTCTTCCTCAAATTAGGAGACCAAAACTGTACACAATACTCCAGATGTGTCTCACCAGAGCCCTATACAACTGCAGAAGAACCTCATTACACCTATACTGAAATCCTCTTGTTATGAAGGCCAGCATTCCATTAGCTTTCTTCACTGCCTTCTGTACCTGCACGCCAACTTTCAGTGACTGGTGCCCAGGTCTCACTGCACCTCCCCCTTACCTAACCTAACCCAATTGAGATAATAATCTGCCCCCTTGTTTTTGCCGCCAAAGTGGATAACCTCACATTTATCTATATTATACTGCATCTTCCACGCATCTGTCCAATCTGTCCAGGTCACCCTGCAACCTCCTAACATCCTCTTCACAGTTCACTCTGCCACCCAGCTTTGTGTCATCTGCAAACTTGCTTGTGTTGCTCCTAATTCCCTCTTCCAAATCATTAATATATATGGTAAACAGTTGTGGCCTCAACACCGAGCCTTGCGGCACTTCACTCGCCACTGCCTGCCATTCTGAAAAGGACCCGTTCACTCCCGCTCTTTGCTTTCTGTCTGCCAATTTTCTATCCATGTCAACACCCTACCTACAATGTGCTCTAATTTTCGTCACCAGTCTCCTGTGCGGGACCTCGTTTTCTCTCTGTCTCCTTTCTTGAAAAGTGGAATAACATTAGCTATCCTCCAATTCACAGGAATTGATCCTGAATCTATTGAACATTGGAAAATGATCACCAATGCGTCCACTATTTCTAGAGCCACCTCTCAGAGGACCCTGGGATGCAGACCATCAAGCCCAGGGGATTTATCATCCTTCAGTCCCATTAGCCTACCCAATACTATTTCTCGCCTAATGAAAATTTATTTCAGTTCCTCTACATTCTTAGATCCTCTGTCCTCCAGTACATCTGGGAGATTGTTTGTGTCTTCCTCAGTGAAGACAGATCCGAAGTACCTGTTCAACTCTTCTGCCATTTCCTTGTTACCCATAATAATTTCACCCGTGTCTGCCTTCAAGGGACCCACATTTGACTTTGCTGCTCTTTTTCCCTTAACATATCTAAATAAGCTTTTACTGTCCTTCTTTATATTCCTGGCCAGCTTCCCGGTTAGTTTGCCTGATGGTCTGGCCTACGTCCACAACTCTCTGCAACGTCTTGCAGTCTTGACGGGTGCTGTTGAATAGAGTTTAGTTTATTGTCATATTTACCAAGGTACAATGAAAAGCTTTTGTTGCGTGCTAACCAGTCAAGACAATACATAATTAAAATCAAGCAATCCACAGTGTAAAAATACATGATAAATGGAATAACATGAATAATGTTTAGTGCAAGATAAATGAATGAATGAATGAATGAATGAATAAGTTTATTGGCCAAGTATTCACATACAAGTAATTTGCCTCGGTGCTCCGCCCGCAAGTAACAACATGACATACAGTGACAGTTAGGAATGACACATAAAACATTAAACATTAATAATAAAACATTATCGATTAAACATGTGAATTAAATAAAATACCAGAGCAAAAGGAGGCTACAGATTTTTGGTTATTGAGTAGAGCTACTACTCATGGAAAAAAGCTGTTTCTATGTCTGGCTGTGGCAGCTTTGACAGTAAAGTCCAGTCAAGTCCAATCAAAGATAGTCCAAGGGTCTCCAATTAGATAGGTAGCTCTGTCCACAATTCTCTGCAATTTCCTGTGGTCTTGGATGGAGCTGTTCCCAAAACATGCTGTGATGCACCCTGATAAAATGCTTTATACGGAGCATCTGTACAAATTGTTGAGAGTAATTCGGGACAAGCTGAACATTTTAAGCCTTCTAAGGAAGTAGGGGCATTGGTGTGCTACTTGTCCATTGCTTCAATATGGATGATCCAGGACAAGTTGCTGGTGATATTTTCTCCTATTCTGGTGATTTTCTCCAAGTTGCTGGTGATATTTTCAACCATCTCTACTTCGGCGTCGTCAATGCAAACCGGGGTATTTGCTTCCGGGCTTTGCTTCCTAGTTGATCACTATCACCTTTGTCTTACTGACATTTAGCGAAAGGTTGTTGCCTCAACACCAGGTCACGAGGTTCTCAATCTCCTTCCCGCATTCCATCTCATCATTATTTAATATCAGGCCCACAACGGTGGTGGCTTCTGCAAATTTGTAAATTGAATTGGATTTGTACTTGGCTGTACAATCATGGGTGTACAAGGTGTAAAGATGGGAGCTTCCCAAACCAAGCTGTGCTGCATCCTGATAAAATGCTCTCAATGGCAGATGTGTAGAAGTTGGTGAGGGTTGGAGGGAAAATGCCAAACTTCCTAAACCTTCTGAGGAAGTAGAGGCATATGCTTTCTAAAGTTAAGCATGTTCACACAATAGTAAAGTACTTTTCACACTACTGACGAGTGTGAGCATTTAGGCATGCGCCCAACTTGTGCTCTTTAAGAATTACAATATATAACCCCCTGTTGTGATCAGTAACGTAACTGCCCCCGTATTTTATATTCCTAATGCTGATCAGGATTGTAAATACAGCAAACACAATAGTGATATGAAGTAGTGCTGTTCAAAATGTTTTGACAGCTTCAATCAATGAGCCTCGAAGAACAATAATCAAGTGTTTTCAGATTCTCCTGACTGTAATTTAAATATTTTTGAATATTTAGATTTCCTACTTTTGTAAGGTCAGTTAGTTAAGGTTTTGATGAGATTTAGAAGAAGAATTGTGCTGGATTTCAAGTAGTCGAATCCCTAAACTGGATAAATTAACCCATCAGAGCATTTCATTTTCAAATTAATCAGTATAATGAAACGTCGGCAATACCGATACTAATAATGCCAGGAATACCGTCTAGTTTCCGTTACTGTTTAGCATTGTCATTCAACAGAAGTTTGATATTTGTAACTTAAGTCTTTTGAACCTCTTGTCAACAGCTGATTGAACCACCAAAACTGACTTGCCTGACTATGGCAGCAATGAGTGTGTTGACAAAATGAAGCCGCCTTCTCAAACTTAATTTCACTTTGTGGAGGCGAACTTGATGATGCCTTTTCCTTTGGCTGCATGTGCTTTGTTCGAAGGGTTCACTGAACTTCCACTATTTAAAGCCTGTTGCAATATTGTGTTATTTTAATTCACATTTTGAGTAATGCAAGAACTTTCAGTGTACTTTTTAAATTTGCTGGCAGCTTTGTATTTCGATACGTCATGTTACCTATCAGTGGCTTTATCTTTTGACCATATCAGCAAAGAGATTTCCTCTTGCACTTCTCAAAACATAATTTCTTCTAGTCGCATAATCAACAGAGATAGAGGACCATCAGCATTAAATTGCCTCTGTTAACGAATATGTACATTTTAAAACAAGTGTTAATTTTAGTGACAAACAATACCATTATAATTTATGGCCCAAACCACTTAATTTAGCTGTTTGAGTGGCTTGTTTTAAGAAAACTCCCACTACTCATTGGCCATTGCTTTGGTAAACAGAGATGACAGGCTACATTGCCGCCTCCTATTATCACCTATTGGGCAATGACTCTGAAATAGAATGCATAGAGAAAAACAGAGTCAGCATTTCTAGTTTATTATCATTCTTCATGTGTTAGTGTGCATAGCATGTAGCAATTGAGAGCATTGTTGAGTTAATTGAGATTAAACTATTATGGATGTTGTTCATTTTCTGTGAGACTATTGGTAGAGCTGCAGCAGTAAACCTATAGCTCCAAAATGGGTTGAGCACAGGGTTTTAGCTATAGATAGTTATCCAAGACATTTTGAGCTTTTTTCTCTTTGTGTAGCAGATAATGAAGTTCTCATGAAATTATTTTATGTACAAGGTAGCACACTTGATTTTGCAGATTGATGATAACAATAATGATTGTCTCGGTTTTTCTTTCTGATGTTGCTGCCTGTTTCCAAAATGTCATCTTTTTCCTCACATTTCCAGAATCTACATTTATTTTGCTTTCAGAGTAACTTAATAAGCTTCATCTCATGCCACTGTTAATTTTGAATGTTCAAAAATACTTGCATCTCATCCCCTGAAAGTAGTACACTGTAGTAACTGATGAAGTGCCAATTACCATCAGTTACCATTCTTTCTGTGAATACATCCAGAAATAGGGTAGTCAGTTTGTAGTTGTTAAGTTTTGCCCCAACATTTAGGATGGTGAACATCAGTGAAAAACAAGCACCTTATGAAAAGCATAATTTCCAAGCAACTTATTTTTTCTCAATGAGGCATGAAAATTTAAGTTTCAGGTTTTTAAAATCGAAAATGTTGCAATTTATTAAACTGCACGTGTGGTTTGTCCCCAGCTTGTAAATGTGGTGGAAGAAAATACATGGGGTTTTTCCCCTTCCTGCACATTGGTGGAACTAGCAAAAACTCAAAGTAGACCAGGGTTGACAATGGGACTTTCCTCCTCCACACTTTTTGAGCCAAACTAGTTAGCGGTTCTGCTCTGAATATGAATAAGAGACCACCTGTACTGGCCAAAACCAATAGTATTCATGCCAACATTTTGAAGTTAGCAGTTAAAGCATCTAATTACTCCAGTTTGTTTTGAGCACATCATTGGTGTCAGTTGACTGCAATTATACAGTTATAAAGAGAGAGAAGACAGAAATCTTCCTCAATGTAGATTCCCGCACTGACCTCATCAACCAAATCAGTTACCATGGAACTGAAGTAAGTAAGTACGTATTTTTTATTTATATAGCACATTTAAATCAACTCACGTTGAAACCAAAGTGCTGTACATAGAAAAAATTGGTTTTCCATACATCCATACAAAATTTAAAAAAGAAAAGACACAACACACAATAGAATTTAATATGAACGCCCCCCCACAGCAGAATCAACATTTTCCACTCTGAGGGAAGGCAGTAGAAAGTTCAGTCCTCTTCCTCTATGTTCACCCGAGGTCGGGGCCTATTTGAGGCCTCCACAGTCGCCGAAGTGACAGGGCATACGAAGCTGTACATAGAAGGAAAATCACATTTGCTATTTTTCTTTATAATGTAAAATGATGCAAAGAAAATAGTTTTCAGTATAGCAGAGTGCACGCATTACTCAATTCAATTCAATTCAATTCAATTCAATCAACTTTAATGTCATGGCACAAATACTAATGGCACAAATACTGAGTATGGGTACAACGAAATGCAGTTTTGCGTCAGTCCGTAGTAGTAGTGCATATAGAAATTTAAAAAAAAAGAAGATACAGAATAATCAAAAATACAGAATAATTAAACAATGGGGACGGAGGGACCGGAGAAATCTATCGGCGGGACTCCGAGTTCAGCAATGTGATGGTATAATTGTAGAAGCTGTTCCTCATTCTACTGGTACGAGACCTGAGGCTCCTGTACCGCCTCCCTGATGGGAGGAGGGCAAACAGTCCATGGTTGGGGTGGGAGGGGTCTTTAATGATCTTCCCAGCCCGTCTCAGACACCGCTTTCGGTGGAGGGCATCCATGGCAGGGAGCGGGGCACCGATTCCTGATTCAACTACATTTTAGTAATGGTAAGTTATTTAATTGATTTTGTTGCTTGTACTACAGAGTAAATCCTATTAGGAGGATATCCACAGAATGTGATGGCAGAGGTCAACTTGAGAAATGGTTAATATTAATAGCATAGTTATTGCATTTAGAGCTTATGGGAACTCGCTGCTTGAATGGAAATCAGACACAGACAACTAAGCATAGAAGTCGGGAAGCCTTTGTGTTGACTGGTCCGAAGTGAATATTTAATGTTACAATTAATCTTATGTACTGCCAAAGAACAGGCCTGACAAAAAGAATTTACTTTCACGCAAATAAATTCTAATTGCTTCAGAGCATTGTTATTGCTGGAGAAACTTGTTTTCAGAAACTTAATTTAGTTTTTTTGGTCCTGCTCCCTTAATTCCATCATTCATCCAATCTGTATTTTGAACCCAAGTTTAGATTGATTTATATATATATATATTTCTTGGTTTAGACTTTTCAGATGAATTTTAAATGAAAAGAGAATGAGCGATCAAGTGCACAGGTGGGGTTGGAATCTGGAAGATACACTGGCTTGAATTTCTTTTGAATTTCATTCCAATGCATTAGCTTGCATGTGAGTAACACCCTCAGGAAAGATAGGTTGTCAGTTGTGATCAGTCATTCTGTCCTTGTGTGAAATTTGCACAATAAATTTGTGTTCAGTAATTTTTTCTAGGACTAGCCCGTGAAAATAGTAGAGAACATAGTGGTAATCGAGGGAGCTGCTTAAATGAAAACTGCCAATAAATACTAATTCCCTCGTGAGAATAGTTGCGTTCAAAGCATTTGTGCATAGTTTAAGGTCTTCTGTATTTAAAGTCTTCTTTGTCTTGTTCTTATCAGTTTGAATGAATGAATAACTTTATTGGCCAAGTATGTACATATAAAACACTATACCAGAGCAAAATGAGGCTACAGACTTTTGGTTATTGAGTAGAGCTACTACTCGTGGAAGAAAAGCTGTTTTTATGTCTGGCTGTGACGGCTTTGACAGAAGTCGCCTTCCAGAGGGAAGTGCTTCAAAGAGTTTGTGGCCAGGATAAGAGGAGTCAGAGATGATCTTACCGGCTCGCTTCCTGGCCCTTGCAGTGTACAAATGGTTTTGTGGTGCAAATGGGATTGGATCAAATAATGCACTTGTCCAGGGTGTAAAGGACACTTGAACTGACTTCTGAACCTTGATTGAGGAGCTCTTCAAAGCACTCTTTCCAGCAGGCACTATCCCTGGTATGTTTGGAAGTCTTTGATGTAAAATCTTGATTTTTCTGATGTGTGTAGTTACTTATTTACCTATTATTATGTTGGACCTCAGATGAGGTTCAAATAACCAGCGAGAGTTGGAACTGTATTAGTGCATGGATTGACTGGGATAATTAGATCAGCAGAGAGGAGTGGTTCCATGACAAGCATGCTGAACTTGGCATTCAGGTGAAGGGGATATCAAGAACAAAGCAACATTTTTCTCACCTTTCCTGTCCTGGGGAGGTCAGTGAATTGCTTAGATTATTGGATTCATAAACTGGGAACCTCACTTCTGTTGTCCATCTTCATCCTGAAGGCATTTCTCCCTCCAAAACTTTTAAACTTTCAGTTTCACAGCCTTTTAGCCAGTTCTACAGTGGATGTGGCCCCTTTCCATCTCAATTCCTTAGCAACAGATTTGCATATCTTCATGAGAACTCCCAAAACTCTCCAACTTCCAAGTTTGCAGTGGATTGGAAACAATGTCATATCATCATCATCATCATCATCATCATCATTATCATCATCATCATCATCATCATCATCATTATCACCTGCTTTTACCAATCGGATAGGGAAATCTGTAAGTAGCATTGAGGTGACTGTTGGATAATGATCAGACTCACACAAGTGATTAGAATCCATAGTCTTTTATTTGCTATTCTGCAGAGGAAATTCAAAGAGCTTTCATCTAAGCACACATACTACTAGGCTAACAGAGAGAGGGAGCTCGCTAATAAGCCTGTGGGCGGAGCCACATTATGAGTGACATTAATCTACAGTGACTAGCTTTAAAAATCTGCTGACAGATTGACCACAGGCACTTCTAGGTTTCTAAAATGTCAACTCCCTGAGAATTCTGCACCTTAAAATCCATCCTTAAATATCTCAGTCGAGATTCTTGCATCTAGTTGAAGAGGTGTCTTGTTTTCGTACCTGCTCATACACAGACAGGGCTGCCAGCATGATTCCCTGTAGGCAGTACTGTTCTGGAAAAGATCATGGCTGTGACAACAGAACACATAAGCAGTCATCATCCCTTTCACAACAACGGCATTAATCAACTAGAATTTCAGAACAATCAGAAATGAAACTTGGGTTGTTCAGCACCTGTGGTGGGGGTTAAAGCAATTGTTGATGTTCTGGATCAAGACCCTATAACCATATAACCATATAACAATTTACAGCACGGAAACAGGCCATCTCGACCCTTCTAGTCCGTGCCGAACACATAATCTCCCCTAGTCCCATATACCTGCGCTCAGACCATAACCCTCCATTCCTTTCCCATCCATATAACTATCCAATTTATTTTTAAATGATAAAAACGAACCTGCCTCCACCACCTTCACTGGAAGCTCATTCCACACAGCTACCACTCTCTGAGTAAAGAAGTTCCCCCTCATGTTACCCCTAAACTTCAGTCCCTTAATTCTCAAGTCATGTCCCCTTGTTTGAATCTTTCCTACTCTCAGTGGGAAAAGCTTTTCCACGTCAACTCTGTCTATCCCTCTCATCATTTTAAAAACCTCTATCAAGTCCCCCCTTAACCTTCTGCGCTCCAAAGAATAAAGCCCTAACTTGTTCAACCTTTCTCTGTAACTTAGTTGCTGAAACCCAGGCAACATTCTAGTAAAAGACCCTGTAACACCCTGTCTTGTGTTCTAAAATACTGACAATTCATCTTGTCCCACAGATACTCAAGTCAAGTCAAGTCACTTTATTTCTATAGCACATTTAAAAAACAACTCTCGTTGGCCAAAGTGCTTTACATTGGTGGAGGTACTAACGTTATACAACATTTGTTCATAGATTACGTACATACATAAATACATACAAATAGCCCTCCCTCAGAGGACGTCAAGAAAGGCTTGAGAGTAAAGATGAGTTTTAAGTCTCGACTTAAAGGAGTCGATGGAGGGGGCAGTTCTGATAGGAAGAGGGATGCTGTTCCACAGTCTAGGAGCTGCAACCGCAAAGGCGCGATCGCCCCAGATCTTATGCCTAGACCGCGGGATGGTCAGTAACCCCAAGTCGGCCGATCTGAGAGGCCTGGAGGTGGTGTGGTGGGTAAGCAGACATTTGATGTAGGGCTTTGTAGACATAAAGGAGGATCTTGAAATGTATTCGGAACCGCACAGGGAGCCAGTGGAGAGAGGCCAGAATCAGGGTGATGTGGTCCCTTTTTCGGGTGCCCATCAGGAGTCTCGCTGCGGCGTTTTGGACCAGTTGCAGGCGGGACAGTGAAGATTGGCTGATGCCAGTGTAAAGGGAGTTGCAGTAATCTAGGCGGGATGAGATAAATGTGTGGGTGATCTTTTCGAGGTCATCAAACTGGAGGAATTGTTTTATTTTAGCTATCGTCCGAGGCTGGAAGAAGCTAGCTTTTACCACGGCATTGACTTGTTTGTCAAATTTCAATGCTGAGTCAAATATCACACCGAGGTTTTTGACGTGAGGTTTGAGTAATGGGGTAAGGCTTCCAAGGCTGCCTGCTATCATTTTGATTGAGTCCGGGGGGCCGAGAAGGATGACCTCTGACTTGCTCTCGTTTAGTTGGAGGAAGTTCTGGGCCATCCAACACTTTATATCCTCGAGGCAGTGGATAAGGTTAAGCAGATTTGATTGGTTTTTGGGCTTCAGGGGGAGATAGAGTTGTGTATCGTCTGCGTAGCAATGGAAGGAAATGCCGTGCCTTTGAATGATTTGGCCTAAGGGGAGCATATACAGGGAGAAGAGAATAGGGCCAAGGATGGAACCTTGTGGAACCCCGCAGCAGAGGCTAGCTGGGGAGGAGAATGACAATAGACAATAGACAATAGGTGCAGGAGTAGACCATTTGGCCCTTCGAGCCAGCACCGCCATTCAATGTGATCATGGCTGATCATCCCCAATCAGTACCCCGTTCCTGCCTTCTCCCCATATCCCCTGACTCCACTATTTTTAAGAGCCCTATCGAGCTCTCTCTTGAAAGCATCCAGAGAACCTGCCTCCACCGCCCTCTGAGGCAGAGAATTCCACAGACTCACCACTCTCTGTGAGAAAAAGTGTTTCCTCGTCTCCGTTCTAAATGGCTTACTCCTTATTCTTAAACTGTGGCCCCTGGTTCCGGACTCCCCCAACATCGGGACCATGTTTCCTGCCTCTAGTGTGTCCAAGCCCTTAACAATCTTATATGTTGAGTTACCTGTGTTAGTAGAGAAACTCCTACCTTTGAGGTAGGAGATGAACCAGCTCAGGGCCGTGCCATCAATACCAACCCCGTACTGAAGATGGTCAATTAGGATGGTGTGGTCGACAGTATCAAATGCTGCGCTGAGGTCGAGAAGGAGCAGGATTGCACAGTCGCCGGAGTCAATGGTGAGCAGTAGGTCATTATGTATATACTCCGTGCTGCGGTGGGCCGTGAAACCTGATTGGAAAGTTTCCAAGATAGTATTTTGGTGAAGGTAAGGCATACGTTGACTTAAAATTACCTTTTCAAGGGCTTTTAAAAGGAAAGGCAGTTTTGCAATGGGTCTGTAGTTGCTTGGCAAGGTGGGATTAGGTTTTTTCAGGAGAGGCTGGACCACCGCATGCTTGAAGCAGGTAGGAACAGTGCCAGTGGCCAGAGAACTGTTGAAGATGGCGAGGATGCTGGGACCGGCTATTGTAATGACATCCTTTAGAAGGGCAGAGGGGACAGGGTCGAGGGGGCAGGTAGTAGGTTTCATGGTGGTGACCAGTTTTACAAGGGAGGGCAGAGTAACGGGTTGGAAACAGTCTAATTTTGAAGAACAGGCCAATGAGACAGCCAGGTCACGGATGGGAGGGGAAATATTCGTTCTGATGTTCTTTACTTTGCTGGTTAAAACAATGAGACAGCCAGGTCACGGATGGGAGGGGAAATATTCGTTCTGATGTTCTTTACTTTGCTGGTTAAAAATGTAGTAAATTCCCCGTACTTAGCAGGGGACCCAGTTAAGCTGATGCAGGGGGGCAGGACATATGATGGAGGTGATGGTACTAAAAAGAGTTATGAGCATTTTTGGAAATAAGGGTGGAAAAGTATTTTGTTCTTGCAGATTTTACTGCTTCCTGGTATTTGTGAAGATTGTTTTTCAGGAAATTTGAAGCTTATCAGATTTGTACTTCCTTTCTGATTTTCTGCATTCTCTTCTTAGGGCTCTGGTGGTGTCATTGAGCCACGGCCAGCCCTTAAGCTTAGGCTTTTTCATTTTAAGAGGAGCAACAGAATCCAGAATGGAAGAGCAAGTAGTATAGAATAATGAAATGAGGTTGTCGGTGCTGAGATGGAGGGGCGACGCCTCAATAGTGCAGATGTCGGGGGCGGCTATGAGAGCCTCAGAGAACTTACTGGCCGTCGTGGAGTTTACGTAGCGGGAGTAGTGAGCAGGGAGATGGGATTTTGAGGGAGAGAAAGGCAGAGATATAATTGCACTATGATCAGTCAGACAGGCATCAATAATTTCTGTATTACAAATTGGGAGACCAGACGAAAGCACTAGGTCTAGTCTACGGCCAAGC